>NW_007731371.1:32231-33276 GCF_000696425.1 Galeopterus variegatus | reverse complement strand
TTAAATTTTGTGTTTTAAGTTCTCCAACTTGAAGGAGCAATAACTTCATTTATTGGTTCAATTAATTCTGTTTTCTGTGAAAAAAGAAAAATGTAACTCTTCCCCAAAAATAAAGCTGGGACACTATTCATGTTGTAGCCAGGAGCCACAGTGTTAAGATAGAGCTTTAAAAACCTAATTCAAACCTGTTAGATTTCTACAATATGAATACGATCCCATCATGTTTAAATCCCAGGTCTTAAAATGTTTTCTTCAAGTATGACTTCATTTCTCCCATGGCAAAAAAAAAAAATCCCTCCACCTTTAATGATGTCACATGCATCTTGAAAGCTAAATGAAAGCTTAAAAAATAAAACTAAATGTATTCATGTCTCTCTGAAATAAAATACGATAATGAAAAAATTACTATTTACATGATTCTTTCTTAAGAGAATATTTTCTCCAAAGTACAAGAGACTTTCTTCTTGGAGACATAATACATGTAAAGTGACTGTTAAAATATTAAATATGCTCTATTTCATCCAGAGAAGAAGTATTTGGAAAGTCAAAAGGACATGGACAAAGTGTGAAGAACCTTTGGCTCTTGATTTAATTTTTATTGACTTCCAGTGCGCCACCGGGCCGGCCCAGCTGAAAGTTTTCTAATAGTACTTCTCAGCTGTCCCTGTTCACCCCACCATAGTAAGAATTAAAAATCAACAAAGTTAGACAAATATGTGAACCTGCCTGGTTTGATTTCTAAAGTTCTATCTTGAATTTGTAGATCTTTCATTCAAATACAAGCAAAAACTCAGAATGTTCTGGGGACGCATTTAAGACACTCATGGGGATTTGTGTTAAGTACTTAACGAAGAAATGGACAAACTAGTAAGATACTCCAGGCAGCTGTTAGAAGACCACCCTTAACCTGAGAAGATGGAAGTTCAATACAGGAAATGAAGTTTGGAAGGCAGACGAAGAACCTTGAAGACTGGATAAATAGTGTCAAAAGACAGAAGGGAAGTCATCCTAAAAGAATTACCTAGCCACTAAATATGGTCGTAGG
>NW_007731371.1:30187-31305 GCF_000696425.1 Galeopterus variegatus | reverse complement strand
GGGGTGAAAACTCAGGGAAAAATTACTAGGCTGATTTTTGTCAACTGGAAGAAAATATATACTTGAAATATCAAATGCCAACTGCACTCGTATATATGCCTTTCATGGCCTTTACAGACTGGATTTACACCTTTTTTAAACCACCTAGGGGATAGGTTTTTAGAAAGACTACATTAAATTCTGAGTAACAATTTAAATGCAGTGAAAAACCCAGCTGTATGCTTGGGGATTATGTAAGAGTTAGAAAGCTGACCACAAAACTAGGTAGATATGAGCTGGAGGCCTGGGGACATCTGACAGGAAAGTTTTAAATCTCATAAAAGCGGCAGTCTATAGTCATGCTTCAAACACTGAAATACTGTATCACAGTAACTCTCAAAGGGTCCTGGGAGGCAGGCTGGATCAGCACTGCTCACCTTTGCTTGGGTCTGTAGGGAGATGGTTAGTCAAATGACATAAAAAAAACACAGCAGTGGAAACCATTGGCCCTGCTTTAGAGGCGGAAAACAGAGGGTGTTTGCATTTCTTTCTCTTGGCACAAATTTTTTCCTTTTCATGAGACTTTCACAGTCTCTTGAGTCCAGAGAAAAAATCCAGCTCCTTCTGGATGCAGACATACAATCACAGCAGATCCCAGATTCAAGTGGTGGGGCCTGGCAAGTCTGAGGCGGATGAAGGGCCCCACAGCTGCACTTGGGTGTTAAAAACGAGGAAGGACAGGATGAGGTTATGCCAGAGCAGAGGCGCAGAGCAGCACAGGCTGGATTCATTTGGGGTATGGAGAAAAAAATACCCAAAGCTCATCAGATTCCCTCAGCCCCAGGAGGAGACACTGAACACCCAGATGTGAAAGAGACTATTTACAGAAGCATCTCTTCCTGCCAATACCTGAATGACATCCATCTTCCTGGCTGATGAGTTTAAATCAGTCCAGAAATGTGAGAAGACAGAACAGATACATAACAAAAGAAAAGGAGTGGGAAGAGCCATCAGTATTTAATTACACACTTTCTGATAATAAAATATAAAAATAATTGAGTTGGTGCACACCACTATTTGACCTGACTGTAAAGCCCTGGACTTAATTTGTTTAATATGCAGAATATACAATTTATATA
>NW_007731371.1:26314-28773 GCF_000696425.1 Galeopterus variegatus | reverse complement strand
CTAAATACACAGAACAATGCCAGATACAAAATATGCACTCAAAAAATATTTGCTACCAAGAGAAAATTGGGGGAAGAAAGTTAATGATTACTGAGTATTTGCTAGGTGTTAAGACACTGCCAATAATTTACAGGTATTAATTAACGTGGTCCTTACAAATTTTTAATGGAATTGCTTCCATACTTTACAACATACATTTTTATTTCTCTGAAATCAGAACAAATTCTATAATTGATGGTATCCTAACAATACAGCATAGTTTAATTGGTAGTTAGTTTTCTTGCTTAGTGGTTCATAAAAGAGTGGTAGGTCTTACAATCAATACGTCTTCAATTTGATGAAATAAAAGTATTATTAATCTCAAAATACAGGCGATGGAAACTAAGGTTCAATGAATTAAGTTTATTGCCTTGGGACTAGATGCACCTGTCTCCCAAGCAACTGCTCTTACCCCCCATGCTACAAATTGGCCCTGAGGTACATTAGCAACCACATTACGGAAAGTAGCTCTCTTTATGTTCTCCTATCTAATCTTTTCCTCACAAGCAGGTAGAATGACTCCCCCTTAGGCCACCCTGTTAGTCATGCTCAGTCTTCTTCACTTCCAAGCAGCCTGGGAGACAGAAGAAATTGGCATCTCTGCAGGTCTCCAGAGCAGGCTAACTGGCCTGCATACGTACCCACTGTGGTGAGAGAAATCAGGACATTCCATACTGGGTGATGACCGACAATTCAGTGCACACTTAACATTCTCATTCCCTCCATACCAGGCTGGTAAGACAATGGAGTACTTTGTCATCCAATCTGTCCCTTATCACCATGTNCATACCAGGCTGGTAAGACAATGGAGTACTTTGTCATCCAATCTGTCCCTTATCACCATGTGTCATTACAAGACAAAAACCTTCTTTCAGAAGAAAGGGGGGGAGGTACATAAAAATTGGCAACCATAACTACCAGGTAATATCGTTCTAAAATGTCATTTTTATTAAATAGATGCCTTCTGCTTTTTCAAAGATTGCAGATATCTTGCAATGCTACAAAATGAAAAAGAAAAGGCATTCTACAAAACATGGATCCTGAATTTGTCTAAAATAGGATGGTTCAGACCCCAGGAGCAGGTGGTCACCCTAGGAGAGCAGTTGGCAAATTGGCTTATCTCAGAAGCAGTGTGAAATGGCTCTGAGCTTGCTGGATTGAAGAGTCTGGATGCTATTAGCACTTAGCCCAATCTCAACGGACAGTGCAAAAGGGGAATGCTTCTCTGTGGGTTTAGGGCTCTCGAGTTAAAATTGAGGTGCATATACATATTGCGCATATCATGCAAACTGACCTTCTGATTGATAGTTTCCAGAGGAGCTGAAATACTACCCCCAGGGGTTTTCTTATTTTATTTCCAATTCTACCTTATCTCAATGTATGTCCCAGAGTGACCAAGTGATTACTCTTTCTTAGCATCAGCAGTCAATAGAGACATTAATTTAGAAAGCCATCCAATAACTTTTTGCATAATAAAACTCAAAGATGGAGGCAGCCCTTTGCTTACCTATCCAACTTTCACACTCCTTGTCTGTAAAAACACATTGCTAAAAAATGATGTACATAGCATCATCTGGGTGGTTTTATCTGTATAGACAACTATAAATGTACATGATAGCAAAATGCAATTTAAGAGAAAATCCAGCAAAACGTAAGCCATACATGTAGATAAGTTCATTAGCATCCGGGTTTAAAATATTTAAAAGCAGACTACTACAACTTCTGAAATCCACGGTAGTCCACCTGGTTCACCTTGTATTTCTATAAGGGGAACACTTCCCTTTGTCAGCAGATAAGACTGCTCAGCTATGCTGAGCACTTAATATGTGCCAGACCCTGAACGAAGAATTTTCTGTGGTGACCTACATTGACCTTCACAGCACCTTTATGAAATTATTACTGTTAGCATCTCCAGATTAATGATGAGGCAGTGGAGGCTTGGTATGGTTAGATTCCTTGCCTACCTTGCCTAAGGCCACAACGGGGCCAAGACTTATACCTGGCTGGTCCAACTCCGGAACAACTATTCTATACTGCCACCCTACATTTTTTTTTTTTTAAGTACAGGGCACGAATATACTGACAAGTGCCTAAAATAATGTGTTCTGAAGGGACTCTCCCCTCTAATTTGTCAGATATTTTTGACCACCTCAACAATCCTACCACCAAATTTTGAGATGGAAAATGAATTTATGATCTGTAAATCCCAAACCCAATTCGTGTACCTTGCCACTGATAGGCCTCCAATGGTCTTAGCCTTGGAGACAAGATGGTTTGGGAGCTGCACTGTGGCAGATTTGAAGAGGAACTGTTTCAGCAACTGCAACAGGAATGCATAAATGACAGGAGAACACACCTTGCATCAGAGGACAGAGACTAACAGTGTCTTCCTCAACTCTGCAGGTGTATGTCAATTTTCA
>NW_007731371.1:23757-25336 GCF_000696425.1 Galeopterus variegatus | reverse complement strand
TTTGGGGTATTTAAAAAAATCAAAAATAAGAATTCTAGCCATCATACCATATCATTTGATATTTGTAACTTGAGCTGATGCAATGAACAAGACTGTTTGTATTTAAAACTGTTAGAAAATTACTTTTTTTAAAAAAAGGCATTTATACAGCAATTTCTATTTGCAAAGTGCTTTGCAGTCATTTTTAAAGTAATTCTTAACAACTCTGTAGAGTAGGTCAGAGTTATTACCCCTTATGCCTCCTCTTTCAAAAGGCTGAGACAAGAAAGGTACAAAAAGGTTAAGTGATTTCCTGGGGTTGCACACAACGTTGGTAGGAGAACTTACAATGCTACCACAGTTGCTAAATCACAAATGTTGACATTATCCCAATAGTTCCATTCACCTTTTGGTCCCATTTCATAATTTCCTGGGATCTTTGTCCTAAAGAATACATAGTTTCCTGTCCCCCTGTGCCCAAACCTACTAAATTAAAATCCAAAAACACATTCTGAAAATCCAGTGACAAGTGTTCCCCAGATGACTCTGTAGGGAAGTCTTGTTTGGGACCTATTACTGGTGTATCTTCTGGAAGGTTTACTCTCTCTCCTACAGGAAGTACTAGAACAAACAGCAATGTCATAAGCAAGCCTGAGATCTCACCAAAGCAGATCTGACAGCTCTCTCAAGAAGGAGACTTTTTTTAAAAAGTCACTAGAAATCATTTTCAGTTCACAAGTTTTCACCATGTTCACTCTCAAACACAACTGTTTCAGGCATTTTGGTCCTTTTTCTGAAATGATTTCCCTTAGATTGCTCTAACCTAAAAATATTAGTAATTCTGTCTCACTCTACCTGACATTAAGATTTACTACAGTACATGGCTACAGTAATCAAGACAGTGTGACACTGGTGTAGGGATAGATACATAAATGAATGGAACATAAGAGAGAACCCAGAAATAGACCCACACAAATATGCTCAACTCTTTTTTGAAGAAGATTTAAAATTAATGAAAGGATAGCCTTTTCAACAGATGGTGCTAAAGTAACTAGACACCCACAGGCAAAAAAAAAAAAAGAACATTGACCTAAACCTCACACCTCATACAAAAATTAACTCAAGTGGATCATTGACTTAAACGTAAAATTGTAAACTATAAAACTCTTAGAAATATGTAGGACAGAATCTTTGGAATGNGCATCAGAGGACAGAGACTAACAGTGTCTTCCTCAACTCTGCAGGTGTATGTCAATTTTCAGACTTCTAACAGATCCATGTGTCTGTGAAAGGAGGAGCAGGCCTTTAATTGAGAGACTGGGATGGGGGAAGAATTAACAACACAGTAGCAATGGTAGAGTCGTTTATTTTTCTAATTAAATTCTCAAATTGGTGGGAGTAGCCTATTAAAAATACAAAATAAAACAAACAGGAAAATGTGGGTGTTAGAGGTTAGCATCGGCATCATTTTTTAACAATGTTATAGATAAAAGAAGACGCTACATTAAAACTTTGTGTTGTTTTCCATATTGCCTCCAATTTGGGGTATTTAAAAAAATCAAAAATAAGAATTCTAGCCATCATACCATATCATTTGATA
>NW_007731371.1:15892-21937 GCF_000696425.1 Galeopterus variegatus | reverse complement strand
AAAAAAAAAAAAAGAACATTGACCTAAACCTCACACCTCATACAAAAATTAACTCAAGTGGATCATTGACTTAAACGTAAAATTGTAAACTATAAAACTCTTAGAAATATGTAGGACAGAATCTTTGGAATGTAGGGCTAAACAGAGTTCTTAGGCTTGACACAAGAGCATGATCCATAAATGGAAAATTTGATAAACCAGGCCTAATCAAAATTAAAAACTTTTGCTCTGAGAAAGTGCATAAAAACAAAGTCATAGAAAATAAAAAGACGAGTTACAGATTGGGAAAACTCTTGCAAACCACAAATCTGACAAAGGTCTAGTATTAGAATATATAAAGAACTCTCAAAATTCAAAGGCAAAAAAGGAAAAAAGTCCAATTAAAAAAGAAAATGGGCAGAAGACATGAACAGATATTTCACCAAAGAGGATATACATATTACAAATAAGCACATAAAAAGATGTTCAACGTCACTTCTCATCAGGGAAATGCAAATTAAAATCACAGTGAGATATCAGTACATGCCTATCAGAAAGGGTAAAATAAAAAACAGTAATAACATCAAAATCTGGCAAGGATGCAGAGAAACTGGATCACTCATATGTTGCTGTAGGAATGTAAAATGCTACAGCTACTCTTGGAAATACATTTGGCAGTTTCTTATAAAACTATACATGCAACTACCATGGAACACAGCATCTGCATGCTTGGACATTTGTCACAGAGAAATGAAAACTTTGTTTCACACAAAAACCTATGCACAAATGTTCACAGCAGCTTTACCTGTAATAACCAAAAACTGGAATCAGTCCAGATGTCCTTCAACAAGTAAAAGGTTCAACTGTAACATATCTATTCCTTGGAATATTACTCAGCAATAAAAAGNACAAGTAAAAGGTTCAACTGTAACATATCTATTCCTTGGAATATTACTCAGCAATAAAAAGGAACAAACTACTGATATACACAACATGGATGAATCCCTGGGAATTATTTTGAGTGGAAAAAAAAGCTCATCTCCAAAGATAACATACTATGATTCCATTTACATAACATTTTTGAAGTGATCAGTGTTCTAGAAATGGAGACAGATTAGTAGTTTCTAGGAGTTAGGGATGGAGGGAGGAGGAAGATGGGTACAGTTAATTATAAAAAGGAAGTATGAGGGATCCTTATGTTGCTGGAACCATTCAGTATCTTGATTGTGATGGTGAATACAGTAAACTACACAAGTGATAAAATTATATAGAACTTAATACACAAACACAGGTACATACGCACATAAAGATAAGTATAAATTAAACTCAGGAAATCTGAATAAGACCAGTGGTTGTATCAACGTCAATATCCTGTGATATACTATAGTTTTTTAGAATGTTACCTTGAGGGGAACTGGATGAAGTATACGAGGAATCTCTCTGTGTTATTTTGCGCAACTCTACGTGAATCTATAATCTCAATAAAAATTTAAATTTTAAAAAAAAAGAGATGTTGGGCCGGCCCTGTGGCTCACTCAGGAGAGTGCGGCGCTGGTAGGGCCGAGGCTGCAGGTTCGGATCCTATATAGGGATGGCCGGTGCGCTCAATGGCTGAGCATGGTGCAGACCACACCGTGCCGAGGGTTACGACGCCCTTACTGGTCAGGGGAAAAAAAGATGTAGGCTATTAAATGGTGGGGACTCTAAAATATAAATGATTGCACTTGCAAAATCAAAGCCCACCCCAAAGTAGTGTTTGAAAAACAAAGGTGAAGGATCATCTCCTAACACACTGCCTTCTAAACAGATTTTGATAGAACACACTGAATGCTAGCAGAATTCACCCAGAGAATCAACTCTTGCTTATCTGCACCAACAGGAAACAAGCGCTACATTAAAAACTAAACCACATCACTAAAGCCCAAACTTCACTTTTATCAATTGTTTCAGCCCCTGTTCACAATTAAATTTTGCCTTAAATGGCTACCAAGAAGCCAAATAAACAGATATTTAGAAACACAAAACTCAACTTCCTGAAGTATAATGCACTCCTGGTGATATTTTCAAAGGCAAAAAGGTGGCCTCCTCTGTCTTAAGACATGTGGATAATTGCTCCTCAGTTTATAAGGTCAAAATCCTACACATTTATATGCACAGCATGCAGTTTTACAAGCTGGAGAACCTGGAGCAAATCATTAGCTGAACTGTAAACTTAATCACTAACAAGATAGGCCAGCAGATCTAAGAAAGACAAAAAGGACAGAGAAAAAGCATTTTAATACCCCAAAAGGTATTGCATTATGGTGCTAAGTAGGAAGCATAGCTGGCTTATACGAAAGCATGTGAGGTTAGCTCTTTGTAACCACTTCCTCTAAAAGCACGGTCCGAGGACTACCCTGCATAAATCACTTTGCAGAATCCTTGGTTTCTGCCCAGAAGAACCACTGTGGCAAGACTGACACTAATAAACACAAAGTTTCAGAACCCCTATTAAAATACTTACCTGTTTACAATTTATTGATATCTTCTTCACACAGAGTAGTGGTTCTCAACAGGGATCAATCTTGCCCCTAGGGGACACTTGACTATCTGCAGACATTCTGGTTGTCATAACTGGGAGAAGAAGGGGCCAGGAATACTGCTAAACATCCTACAACACACAGGATAACCCATATGACGAAGAATTATTGGGCCCAAAATGTCACTCATGCTGAGGTTGAAACTCCCTGATATAGAGGAATAGTTGAATTGGGTTTAACAAGAGGAATACTAACATACAATAAAAATTATGAAAACAAGCCTAATAACTTAGAGCAACTAAGTGAAGATGACTTGCAAGGATAAAAGGTAGCTGTTACTCCCTTGATCTTCTTAAATCTGATTCATCCCAAAGAAAAAGATTTTCTTTGTGACCACTTTGCTTTAAAAGCTTCAATTCTGGAGCCATGAAGCCCAAGGTGGAATCCCAGTTTTGTCACTTAATATTTGGGTGACACTAAGCTGGGCAATTATTTTTAGTAAGTCTCTGTTTATTATCTGTAAAGGGAGATTCATAACTGATCTTCCCTCTAAGAGCTGTTAGAAAAATATAAATAAATAAGATATGACTGTCAAACAACATAGCGTAGATCACAGACAATATATAAGTTTTGTCATTATTAATGTCCAGTTCTTCCTCCAGTCTTTCTATTTCTCAGCTTCCAATAGAATAAACCATTTCTGATTCTCCATCTTTTTCAGATTAATTTTGGTTACTCTTAACTAGTTTCTGCTCCTACAGCACCAGGTAAGAGCTGGTCATTTCTAACTAGCCTGTAAACAGTGCCAGTTGGTTTCTCTGTGGCTAACTCCACCAGCGCCTCTACCAATCATTTAGCTCAAGTCCACTAACACCCTCATCTAATGGGTAACCTTAACAATAAGGAAGCCACCATTCCTGTCATCCAAGCAGTAATTCACCAGCTGACACCAAAGAAATATTTGACAGACATGGTCCTTAGAGGTTGTTTTATAAAGAAAACGTTTCTTTTGGCACCGAACCACACAAACTAGATGCCCCAGCTCAGAAATCCAAGTCAGGTCAACAAATATTTCTATTTATTGTACACCATTGAGCACCTGGCTGTGCAGTGCACTAAGGATAAGATGATGAACACACAGGCATGACCCTTGCCCTCGATAAAGTCATGGTTTACAAGGAAATGTTTATACCTATAAAGACTCCAAAATGTGCCAGGACAACTAATTACATGAAGGAAAACCTTCTATTAAAGAAAATACCATCCAGTCTTCAAGTGGATCTTCACATGAGCCATCAAAACTGCAGAAGCAACTGAACTATAGTAGTTAAGCACACAGACACGAAAACTGGATTATGGCTCCTCCACCTGGCAATCGATATACTCTAACCCCTCTGGGTCTTATTTGCTCAGAATGTTAAAAAGAGATATTAGCAGTGCCTACCTCATGGGGTTCTAATGAGGATTCAATTAGTTATTACATTTAATGCAATTGAACAGTACCTGGTGCTCAATTAATAGTGGCTATTATTGTCCTTACTAGCAAAGGAATCTGAATTTCACAACCTTGCATCCTGTAGTTCTTGATTCTTCAATGAGTCCACCAGAACATCTTTTGGCAGCTTGCAGGCACACTCACTTTCCCAAAATATGCTACCTCCTAAAACCTTTATAAGTTCTTAAATTTTCCGCATTCAGAGCACTCCAATTAGAACTTCCACCCTATCGCACATGGCTCCCAGGAGCAGCATCTGCACTTCATCAGCAGTCGCTGATAATGATGTGGCACCTATTAAGATAACAGTCTAAATGTACAAATATCTACTACATCCCGTGTTGGAAACTAGGAATGGAGGTTTTTGAATGCATTGAGCTTGATTCCTATTGTACATTATACCTTCTCGTTAGTTATTAGCCACTTTAAACCCTAAGACAGTCTTATGAAAAACTGAACAAAATGTCAAATTTTTTTTCATTAAGTAATACACTTTGTTGTTGATAATCAACGAGAGAGGTCCAAGTACCTAATTCGGTGTTACAATCAGAGTGTTGGTTGGAAACCTGGTTTCTGCTACTTTAACTAGTTGGGTGGATTGGAGAATGCTTCATAAGCTCTCTGCAATATACTTTCTTATCTGTAAAATGGAGACAATAATACTAAGCACTTCGCAGAGCTATTTAGACGATTGAATTTTAAATCTTTCTTAAAAATAGCACAGTGCCTAGCACATTATCAGCACTTAGTAAATCTGAGCTATTACTATTTTTCATAGTGGCAGCTAAGAAATTATTTTAAAGATCAGCTAAATTTATTTACACTGAATAAGAATTATCAGTTTGTGTTAATTTAGTGAAATCACACATATATTCTTTAAGAAATTCTAACTTCTAGAAGAACTGACATTCATGTGAGTGACCATCTTAAGAAATTGAGTCTTTCCATAGTAAGTTAAAGGGATAAAAAAAAGTTTCAGTAAGTACCTGGTGTATAATGGCTTACAAAACCCATTCGCCTCTCTAACAATCTAGATGCATATGCCTTTTCTACTTTAAAACCAACTGCTGGTTATCTCCCCTGCTCTCAGTTATCCCACGTGCTTTCCAGAAGGGTCTGCAAGAACATTCCTTGACCTTGAACTTCAATCTCTGAATCACGTCTTTGTTCATCATTTTTAGGCTATGGCTAGATTGACTCACCAAAAAATGACTATGACTGAAAAAGTTTTTAGTCTGTAGAGCTGTGTTTCCACTATCAGACAAAAATTAAAAAGTTTACTCATAGAAAAACATCCACGCAGACTTGTGTCTTTCAGGGGATTCAGGAAAAAAAAGGTTTCTAGGGGAGTAGAGCTGAGCGAGCTGAGATTGAATGCAGGCTAGGAGGCAGGATGAGAAATCACTAAATCAAATTTAAAAAAATTTTAAGCAGAGAAAACAGGCACCTGAAATCAAAAGTTTCCTATACATGAAAACATGGAATTTTCAAGAACCAAATGTAGTATTAAACTTGTTCAAGTTTACAAAAGTACTTACTAATTATAAACCAAAGAGCTATCTTCTCATACTGATGTAAACTAGCACTTTGCACACTGTTTGCAGAACAATCATCATTCTCTCTCACACTTACATAAGCAATGTCTTCTGTCAATCTGAACTGTGGGGGAAACTGCCCATATGCTGTCAAGGGGTGCGGAGTGATGTAGATTTCAAAACCAAATGCTAACATAGGATTCAGGTTGGGTTTAGGTCTTTTTTAAAAATCCATTTTTATACAGAAAACCCTTTCTCAAATTCAGGAGTTCAAGATAGAGACTTGACTTTAACTCTCTACACCTTTAGAACAAAAAGGAACAGAACATAATAAAATAGCTATTTCTAGAAATGTCTATAATTTTGCTGTTGCCAAAGCTTCCAGGCATCTTTGTTCAAACACTACGGAATTATTGAGTTAGGACCTGAAAAGAAAATTGACAAAACCTGACTAGCAAAAGGCCAAAAACCAAAGAACAAAAACAAAACAAAAAAACCCACAAATACCTCCCTCACC
>NW_007731371.1:14401-15569 GCF_000696425.1 Galeopterus variegatus | reverse complement strand
AAAAGGCCAAAAACCAAAGAACAAAAACAAAACAAAAAAACCCACAAATACCTCCCTCACCCATTGCCTTGCATGGTAAAATGCTGGGCCTGGTTAATCCAAAAGGCTAAAACATATTCACAGAAAAAGGAGACCAAAGAACAGCAATGACAACACCCTTCACTGAATTGTTCCCATAGTTAAATTTCGCAGTCCAGTTAACCTTAAATATCAAGCTATGGATTATTTCCAATCCAATAAATACCTTAAGGATAATAATTGAGTTTCACGTCTGACCTTCAGACTGCAAAATGAATCATATTCTGCTACTAAAAAGAATGCAACAGCTGTCCCCATATACCCTGTGGAAAATCTTAAGTGGGAAAAACTTAAAATATCTTTCCACAAAAAGTATGAGAATAATTACGTGCAAAATCTCATGATTTGGCAGCCCCTTAACAGAATAGTTGCTGAAATAATTCCATGTGTTTCAGAGAGAATCTCCCATCATCAGTTTCTCTGACATTCTTGACTTCTTTGCAGGTATGCCTCTCTCTTTTTAATTAAATCCAGATTATGAATATTGGCCTGCTGCAGAAATGACAAGGGAAATAAGCTAAATACTAAAGTAACAAAAGAAAATACACACTAAATCACATCTGCAGTTCATTATGGAACTAGTTTAGCAGGGCATGACTGATTTCTGGGCAGAGTGTGATGCTGTCTCCCTAAGAACCATCCCCTTATTGGAAGATCCCATTTTAAGACAATAGTAATTAACTTTAAACAGTCTATAATATGTAAACCAGCTAACAACTCAAGCATACAAACCAGAAATAATAACAATAGCCTTTTGTGTGAGCAACATAAAAATATTGATGGAGAGAACAGAGTGATATGTTAATAGTTAAGTTTTTACATCCTGGAGAATATACATGTTCCACTATTGTGTTAAAATTTAACTTTCCTAATCACGTTAGACATAATAAGGACATGTGCAAATGACACAGAAATCAGCCTAAGGGGATCCCGACAAGCCAAATCTGAGGCAATCAATTTGAACTCCAAAATAACAAGAGTAATAGATTACAACCCACTGAATAAAGCAAGAATACATGAGTCCTCATGATGAAAGTCAACGAATGAATAAATAAAAGTAATAGGAGAAAAAAAGAAAGTGCCTCCTTCC
>NW_007731371.1:10686-13226 GCF_000696425.1 Galeopterus variegatus | reverse complement strand
GCCATAATAATCATATACATTGTATATTGACAAAATAAAAATTTAACGAAAAAAAAAAAGGCCTCTTGGATCAACAAAAAAAAAAAAGAAAGAAAATATCCTTTTTCCTTAGGATACAAGTAGTGAAATATTTAAAAATAAAGGGTCATAATGTCTGGCACTTTACAAAATAAATAAATATAAAGACACACAGAGAGAAAAAGAATGATTTCAAAACTGGTGAGTCTGGATCAAAGGAATACAGACAGTTTTTGTACTATTCCTTCAACTTTTCTGGAAGTTTGAAACTATATAAGGGACCCAAAAATCTCTCAAGGGTATACAGAAAAACATGTGCCATTCATGTCCCTCAACATCTATTTGAGTACCTTCTATATCTCCAACTCGGTGTGGCTCTATTTTTTAACATACTTCTCTTATTTGATCTTACCTTAATCCATTTTGGTATTCTCCAGAACTCTCTGATTGAATCTATAATGTTGTTCCTATGAGAAATTAGATTTTGAGTAATGTTCCTCTAATATCTTTGCATTTCCAGGAATATGACCTCAGCAATATTTAGATAAGTAGCATATTAATTTTTGTCTAAGAGTAAAGAATATATGCAAAGTTACTCTGAGGTCCTCTTTTTTGCCCTAAATAAATATGGATGATTTAACCATCAACTCTCTCTTTTTTAAAAAACTTACTGAAAGCCACCATGCATAATTAAGGTCTAATAATAATATATGGCTTAGAATTTGCAAAACAACACTAGTCAAACCACATAATGTGATTACTGCTCAAAACTACCACAGGGCAAACAAAAGGTTAAATAGCAGCTCACATCAAAAGTCCCAAGAATTTCGTTAATTGGTAAAGAAACTTCCCTTCTGGTATGTGTGTGTATTTTGTGTTGGTTTTTTTCTTCTAGCTTTAAGAAATCTGAATACACTTCAAGACTGGGGACATGTTTGTAAATAGTGCATTGGGAAATCTCTAAGTGAGAAAATCTTCAAAGTTTTGCTGGACTCTTTATTCTTAGCATGTGTTTTTCACTGTGTCTGGAGGTCTTGTTAAAATTGGTTTAACGGCTTTTGGTTAGGGCAAAGAAATGACTGCCAGGGGTTTAGAAATCACAGTGGAGTCTTGTCCTGTAGATTTTTTTTTCCCCCCCAGCTTTCCCTCCTCTCCTTACCAAGGGCTGAATTTGTTTTACCAGGCTGAAATGAGTATTTAATGACAGCACTTAAAAATAAGATGCTATGGTTATTTATACTTTAAAAATAGTACTTACAGGTAATGTTTGAGTGGAGAACAATCAGAAAATTGGAACCAGAGTTTTTTCCTCTTATTAGCAGAGCACACAAGATGCTTCATTGGTTTTCTTGACCATCCGCGAACACTGCACTGTTTGACTCCATCCCTAATCAAAACTTCACTTTAAAAAAAAAAAGCCCAGTCCTCTTCTGATCAATTTCCCAACAGCAGAAAAATGCCACAACACTCAGAGTTTGTGAAGCAAACATGTAATCAATTGTTTACACTCAATTAAGCAGAAAATAAAACCCTTCTATTTGGAAGAAGATTATCTATAAAACACAAATCTGCAAAGAAACAGAAAATGGAAGGGCCAGTTAATGTAGCGCAAAATGGTTTCGGGCCATGACTAACGAGGAAGAATATCCCCACAACAGGTCTTGCATCAAATAACCTTTCCTGTCAACTTAACATCTACCTGATTCAGGGTTTCTACCTTTCTGTCTTTGA
Source organism: Galeopterus variegatus (assembly GCF_000696425.1). Lineage (NCBI taxonomy): Eukaryota > Metazoa > Chordata > Mammalia > Dermoptera > Cynocephalidae > Galeopterus > Galeopterus variegatus. The sequence continues at coordinate 11,477 of NW_007731371.1, read as the reverse complement.
CTTCTGCAGACCCTTAGAGCAACGGGCGGGCTCTAACAGGCATGCAGGACAAGATGTGGATAACCAACATCAGATATCGGTGTCCTTGAAAACTACCCTGCTAATACCAGGTCATTGATCTTTGCAATGGTTTCCCTGTGATCTCAAACCAAAATATTCAATAAAACAAACAAAAAATGCCCTCCCCAATGAAAAGGCATATAAAAATATAGATAAGTGAATGAACTACTAGGTAGTCATTAAACACAGCATTAAGAGTTGAAAATTCAATGCCAAAAGGCCTACTTTTATGTTCACCCTCAAGTAGCCATGGGAAAGAATGATTTTATCCTCTACCCCCTGTAAGAAGAGTAATAATTTCTTTATCTCAATCCTCTTGCCCACTTTTCTCCCTAGAAAGGAAGATAACTTTTGTTATCTGAAACCAGAAGGAGGGACCTAGCAGATATAGTGAAGTATCTTCCAGGTTCTGTAACTTTAGGAATAACTTGTCAGTGATAAGTTCTCTTCTCTCTTTCTCCAAGTGGTATATGGCATGTCATGGCGGGGTTGCACTCTAGTTGTCCTGGGTCAGGGTCCAAAGTTTATCTCTCTTCGTGCATGTGTGCGTGTGTTCATTTAATATCTACCTGTGTTCCACTCTGAAGGCACCATGAGAGTGAGAAAATAACTATCAGTATAGCTGTAAATCGATGAGGATCTACCCTGCATGCCCCATCTCTGCATGGATAGGTCCCAAGATTTAGGGCTTGAGGAGAAAGTATACAGATGCTCCACTAGGACTATAGATC
>NW_007731371.1:9162-9861 GCF_000696425.1 Galeopterus variegatus | reverse complement strand
GCCAGTAAAGAGAATTTCAACTTTTCCAAGAAAAATAAATTATTATTCCAACTATACGGACATTCCTCACTTCTTCAAACACATCAAGCCATTAACAGCCCTGAAGCCTCTGGGTAAGCTGTTCTATTCCCTCTGTCAGGGACAATACCTTACCACAAAAAACAAAAAACCTTGGGTCTCTTCACTTTTCGTGATTCTGCTGAAATGCAGTCCTAGGGAGACCTTCCATAACCTTCCTTCTTGGCGGGTCAACTGTTTCAGAACTTTCCTCCCCAAAACTTGACGTAATTTCTAATCATTAAATGCATTTGTTTCTTTACTTACCTTTTATGGTCTTCTCCCACTAGATTCAATTCCCTGACGGAAGACCCAAGNAAAAGAAACAGAGGGGGGTGGGGAACCCACCAATAGTGACTAGCTCTTACTGGTAAAAATACGGGTAATCATTTTCACTTCTTCAGGTTTTAGTTATTTTCCAAATATTCCACAACATTAAAAAGAAACCCACACAGATGTTTTTTTGAGAAAAGAAACAGCAGAATGGAGATTTGTAGGCAACACTCAGAATGCATTTTGCCCAACGTCTGGTTCGAAGCAAAACTGTCACGGTTTTACCCTGTTATATGATCTATGAAATTTACAAATTGGTTGAAAAGACAGCAAAAACCTCACCTCTACACCTCATCTACTTGTATTTTC
>NW_007731371.1:3777-7412 GCF_000696425.1 Galeopterus variegatus | reverse complement strand
TCTTTACTTACCTTTTATGGTCTTCTCCCACTAGATTCAATTCCCTGACGGAAGACCCAAGTAGCTAGAATACCACATGCCTTCATACTAAGTGAATGACACCAACTTTAACCCAACTACTAAATATTCTGTCTCCTACAGCACTTGATTGTAGCAACATAAATATCAAGTTAGCCATACAGGTAGGTTTCACAAGCAGGGAAGGGGATGGCAGGAGAAAAAATTCAAAACTCCCAAAACAATTTAGTAGAGGCAAGAAGAAAGAGGGGACGATAAATGTGTCAAAGAGGCCATGGATTTTCCATTGTCTTCTGCCATCTTAATCACCAAAAGCTTATAAGCAAAGACAACAAGCACACAACTAAGAATGCAATGAGGTAAGTACTTCAACCCATAAAAGTTATTTCAAACTCTGACATGCATTTTTACATTAATCTCATTTCTTCTGGCTGTGTTTTATATCCTACTCTCAAAGATACTGTGGGGTTTTTTTTGTCCCCATGGAATTCTTATCAACTCTTACATATCCCTGTGGCTATTTTTATTCCTTTTCTGGAACAAGGTGAGTTTTGAATTACTAAATGAGGAAAACTGTTATTTTAGAGACATTTTAAAAGGACATTGTAGCAGGAGAGATTATTCTTCTTGGAGTAATCGGGGAAGAATTGCAGAGGACAGGACTCTTATACTGGTAGACCTTGTGGAATGGGCTGGAGCTCCCCAGGTGGAGAATGACAGTGAAGGGCACACAATAAAAGGAAACATAAGGACCCTCACCAGTACACACATGTCAAAGGGCCTGAAATAGTAACAAGACTAGAAAAAAGTTGAGGGGTAGTTTGGTCAGAAGACAGTGTGTAGATTTCAGCATGTAATTTTTTCATTTTTCTTTTCTTCCCAAAGGTTATATTACCTTTACAATGGTAATTAGAGTTAAAAAAAAAAAAATACTCAAGAAGAAATATACAACCTGGAGACCCAGTCTTTAAAAGCCTGTCTGTGTGAATTGCCAAGATATTCAACCACTGGTGACCACCTGTGGACATGGGCAGCCACCAAGAGAAGTTCTGAGCATTGCAGTTGCAAAATGAACTCTGTCTGCTAAGGGGAAGGGTGGCATCGGGGTGACCATTAAGCATCCACTGGAATTCCCAAGTCAAGAGGCCACAGGCCTGACATCAGCAGAGGAAATGGAAAATGAAGGCTGAGTACTGAAAGAGGTTTTGGAGGAGGACTAGAGGAGACTGGGCCACTCATTTAACCAGCAAACTTCTCCTGTGTCTAGTTTGGAAACATGTATGATACAAAAATGGACAAAAATGACTACACAATCTAGAGGGAAAGACAAAGAAGAACAGACGATGGCAACACACTGTAACAAGGATTCTGATAGAGGCAAATGCAGAGAGGAGTTCTCTAAAAATTAAGATGTCAACTAGCACGAGGTGTTACGTATTTAGATACATAATTCTAAGACATCACTTTTGACGTTCCTGAGAGCACATGGGACTTTCTAGAAAAATGCAGATAAGTGACATGACACACAACTTGAAAGCCATTAGTACCTCATATCAACTGTGCCACTAAGACCGAACAAAGCCAAATCATCATCTCCACCATCAGTGACTCATCTATCTAATGTAATTAAGAGTACTTCATAGTATGTGCATTAACGTAATTTCAAAATATGTCATATCACAACAGTAGTTTCCAGGACATTTTGGCTTCTCAAAATAGAGTATAAGCCTGTTTAACAAACCTTGCACATTAGAAAGCAAATCCATCTGAGCAAGCCATTCGGTTCAGAGGAAACAGCTTTTCAACTCACCAGAGGCGCTGTGTAAACAACACGTGCAGTTGACTGACCCACAACTTATGAGTTACCCAGATGCTCTTTAATTATGTTTCAAAATGCCAAACTATCTTTCCATTTGAAAAATCGTTCCCAGCTTATGTTCTAGGAAATGAAAGATTTGGTACACACATTCTTGAGAAGGGAGATACTGTCAGTACTAACTCCATGTAACTAGGGGTTAATCCGATGTGGAACTCCCTTCCCACAAGCTCTTACCCAGCATGAGCCGTCAAGGGGCAACCAGCAGCTGTGTTATATGTGTGTGGTGTTACATGCATGGTGATTGGGGTCAGGAGGTTTTAAGAATATACTTTATATGAGTGGGCACCATCAAAGGTAACTAAAACCCTGAAATAAACATTTCCATGAGAGGAGTTACTGAAATGTTTAGAAAGAGACTACACACAAACATTTCACAAATAAACACATGATCAAACAATTTAAATGATCTACTGAAGTATTTATACTCCGCTATAACTTCTGCACTGCTACATGCTTTACCTTTATTTACTTTCATGAGTCCTAAGAGAAAGGTACTACACTAAAATCCACTTTATAGGTAAATTATGGAGGAGCCAAATATATCAGTCTCTAAAGTTGATGCTTTATCTTTCAAAACTGGTAAATATTCTTAGATATGTACCTAAGGCTAAGCAACATAACCAGACTCCTAAGGTAGACCCTGTGGTTCTCAACCAGGGACAATTTTGACTCCTCCCTCACCCCCATCCTAGGACATTTGGCAATGTCTGCAAACATTTTTGATTGTCACAACTGGTACTGGAATCTAGTGGGCAGAGACCAGCAATACTGCTAAACATCCTATAGTGCACAGGACAGCCCCCCATAACAAGGAATTATGTGGCCCAAAATGTCAACAGTGCTCAGGTTGAGAAACACTGTTACAGAAGAATGCAGATCTCCAAAGATTACCAGAGCCAGTGCTTTCCCAGCTGTGTCCCATGTCCTGAAGAGGCCCGTCAGGAGCTATCTAAGAAAATGAAAAGGAAGCCAGGCGGATGGGGATCTGGGCTAAGATCCTCTCTTCACCTTTACATATGGCAGGGAGATGGGAAGGGAGTGTTGTGTAAGAGTATTTGAGGAAAGAGTTCTGCACCTGAAAATAAATCTAGTGAACTCCACAGGAGCCATCGTCGTTTTTACTCTTTGACTAATAACAACTTGCCCATGGAAAATCCAAATGGCTAGAAAAATCCCCCTGTAAAATGATATGACAAGGACATAAATGCTATGACAAGGATGACAAGAAGGTAACAAGTGCATGAAATGGAGGCAGTAGGTAACGGTAGGGACTGTGTCAAAAAACAAACAAAAAGATAGCATGTTCTGTCTAAAGAGGTCAGTGGAAACCTCCCGGTATAAAGTCTCTCTCACTCCAGCTTCCACTATTGATCACCATTCTGAATAACCCGAGGCAAATATTTGTGACCACTATCACGCAGCTCCCTTCCTTCCTCTCCCATATGCCAAGGTTCCTGGCTCAACATCAAGCAATCGCTCCCTGACTCCTTGAGCTCTTCCATATATGACGTGGCTTCACACCTTCTCACCAGGCCATAGGTCCATTTCTGAATGCATTTTAAAATACAAATTCTAGAAAAGGTGGTGGTGGGGAGATAAACATTCTAAACAAATTTTACATTTATCAGTATACTTGTGCATTTGTCTGCCTCTAGCAATCAGACTCTAAGTTTCTTATTAACTGTTATTTCCCCAGAATATCAATTATACCTGATAATTGGTAAGCACTCAATAAACA
>NW_007731371.1:0-708 GCF_000696425.1 Galeopterus variegatus | reverse complement strand
CTTTTTATTGTCATCATTTTCCTTATTTCAGTACCATTGCACCATTAAGTTTCTATACGCAAAAATGTTAGCATCCCCTTAGAATGTTTCTGATGTGCAATTAAGCCATTACTACTTTTCTACAGTCATACACAAAAACTAGTGAAATTTATAATGTTTAGTATATTTTTATTAACCACCCAAATATGATAAATTTCTGTAATTTGTTTGGTCAGCTATCCCCCCGACCCCCACCACCTTCCCTTTCTGGTCTAATGACAAACTACAAAACAACCACATGTAGGCACCCTTGTGGTTCTCTGCCATTTACTTTTTAACCCCCTGCCTGGAGCCTAAGCATTTGCACCAGAGTTTAAAAACACAAAACTGACTTCTGCATTCTCATGCACCTCTCTACTGGGGCAGAACATCCATGTTCTCAATGCTTAGGAAATAAATATCCAAATGCTAAGGCACACTTCTGCACTCCCTGCAAAATAAAGTGGCCTGAAAAAAAAAAAAAAAAGCAAGAAAAAGTCAAAAGTCACTAAATTTAAATATAATTTTTCTTCTATACAAACTAAAATATAAAATGTTCTCATAAGAGGGTACTTCAGGGCCGGCCCGGTGGTGCACTGGAGAGTGCGCTGCTTGCGAGTGCGGCGGCTGCTCCTGCTGAGGGTTCGGATCCCATGTGGAGACCAGTTCCTGCTCACTGGCTGAGCGCGG
>NW_007731370.1:151886-161676 GCF_000696425.1 Galeopterus variegatus | reverse complement strand
GTAAACCGGCTCTGTGTATCACTAAATGCTCTTCTGTTGCCTTAAAGTACATTTTTTGTTACATTTTCCTATAGATATACCAGTGGTCAAGTTCTAATTTGCCCTGGATATCATTTTACTTGAACTTTCTTGTTTCCTAATATTGCAAATGTTTCTCTTACATTGCTGCAGTTTTCTTTTAGCCATACTGACAATCTGCCTTCTAAAAGGAATATTACATCATTTTATGTACACACACACACACACATATATATATTTATTGATATAGTTGTATATAATACCAGTGCATCGTCTGGTGCCTACTATTTGTTCTTTCTCTTTTTTTTAATAGGTATTTTCCTTTACTTTGTATTTTTATCATTTAATATGTTTCCTTTCTTTTTATAATATTTTAAGTTTAAATTTTATTTATAATACTTGTCTCCAGGAAACAGGATAAAAATAAGGAAGTAGATACAACATTTGTTTTGAAGTTTAAATAGTTTCTTCTATTTTACTTGGTTGAGAATTTTTTTGTCATACTTGCACCACCATAATGAGCTTCAGGTTAAGACTTTTAGAGTCTGTGTTCAGATCAGGAAAATTGAGATGAGTTCTTTGGTTTGCTAAAACTCAGCGTAATAGCATTGGTTCATTTGGTTTGCATTCAGAATACTTCTAATTAATGATAGTGTAAGACGGTATTTAGCTATTAGATCTACTTGTTTAGTTTGTAGTCAGTAGCTATTGCCTGGCATTCTTAAGGAATTCTTTTATCTCTTTGATGAAAGACTCAGTAGTGTCTTATCCTTTACTGATCATTTGCAATATGCTAGATGTTTTACATATATTAATTCATTTAATCCTCACAATACCACTGAAGGTTAATTTTTTTTTAGAGTTATATATTAAAGTTTATTTACAGTAATTTTGGAGTTGCTTATAATAGGGATAATTTGGAAACATTGTAAAGTAGTCTTGTCCAGCAGATCTTTCTGTGGGGAAGAAATTGTTTCATATCTGTGTTGTCTAATGCAGTAGTTACTAGCCACATAAGGGCACTGAGCATTTGAAATGTTGCTAGTATGGTTGTGGAATTACATTATACATTTTACTTACTTTTAATTAATTTAAATTGAAATAGCTACTTGTGGCTAGTGCCTGCTGTACTGGACAGTACTTTTTTAATTTTTAAGTTTTTATTATTATTATCATATTCATTATTACAAATCATGATTTTTCTTTATACCCTTTACCTGACCTATCACTCTCCAAATCTCCTCCCTCCCTCCCCAGCATTTCTAGCATCCTTAGATTTGTAAAGAACCAGAATAACCAATACTGATGAGAATGCAGGGAAAGGGGAACTCTTCTACACTGTTGGTGGGTAAATTAGTACAGCTACTATGGAAGACAATATGGAGGTTCCTCAAACAACTACAGTGGAACTGCCATATGATATGACAATCCGACTACTAGGTATATGTCCAAAGGAATGGAAATCATCATGTCGAAGGGACACCTGCACTCCCATGTTCATCACAGCTCTATTTACAATAGCCAAAATATGGAACCAATGGAAGTGTCCATCAACAGACAACTGGATAAGGAAAATGTGGTATATATACACAATGGAATACTACTCAGCCATAAAAAGGAAGGAAATCCTGCCACTTGCAGCAACATGGATGAGTCTGGAGAAAATTATGTTAAGTGAAATAAGTCAAACAAGGAAAGAGAAATACTGCATGTTCTCACTCATAACTTGGTGCTAAGAAAGAAAGAAAGAGAGAGACAAAGAAAAGACCACAACAATATGTTTCTCTTCATTCTTTTTGCACCTCAGGCCTTACATATGAAATTATTTTCTTCTTGAATTACATATCTATAATATTCTTTAATGAGAATATACTGTGTCAAATTTTTCGATGATGTGGTCTGAATTATTTTTCTTGAACACACTGAAAACATCATGTCACATATTTTGACATTCATTGTTTCTAATGAGAACTCAGTTTTTTGATACTGACTGAAAGTAATAACTTTTTTCTGACTAATCACTGTTTTGTTCATTATTTCACAGTTTCACAATGATTTATTTATGTTCAGTTTTACTTTTACTTATCAGGTTTGCATTTACAGCATTCTTATTATTTTTAATCTGTAGAATCTAGTTGGATATAATCTAAGTGATGAGTGATAGCAAGTATGGAAGAATGTTAAAGGTGGAGTCTATGTATATGCTCCAAAACCCTTTCAGCTTTGCCATTTATTTGAAAATTTTTATAATAAAATGTTGAAAAAAATAATTATATTCTTTACACTAGCAACAAATATGAGAAAATAAAATTTATAAAAAAGAAACATTATTAAAATCACATTCTAAAACAAGTATGTAGGAATATACCTAGCATGATATACAAGACGTCTGAAAAATAAACTACAAAGCAACATTACCACTAAAATAGATTCCAATAAACAGTGGTATATGTCATGTCTATGGACTAGAAGACTCAGTATTGCAGAGATATCAGTTTGTCTCAAATTAAACTACATAATAAACATGCTTCCAATCACAGTCTTTTTGGTCCTTGTGAGATGTAAAGATTGGCAAATTAATTTGAACTTTGTATGGAATGTGTAGGACAAAAATAGACAAGTTAGTTTTAGAGAAGTATAACACAATTAGGACTTATACATCTACATCAAGATTCACTATAACACTACAGTAATAAAGACAAAGTGCTCTTATACAAGAATGAACAACCAGGCATACAAACAGAGCACACAAAAACCATCCCACATAAATATGGTCACTTGAACATGGTAATGCAGTAGGAAAAGTATGGTCTTTGAGTGTTGCTGAATAAATTGGACAGCTGTCTTAGTCGATTTGTGCTGCTATAACAAAATATCTGAGACTGGGTAATTTATAAAAAAAAAAAAAACAGCGATTTATTTCCTCACACTTCCAGGGGCTGGAAAGTCCAGCATCAAAGTATTGGCATCTGTTGAGGGTCTTCTTGCTGTGTTATCCCATGTTGGAATGCAGAACAGCACGAGGGAGCAAGAGGTGGGCAAACTTGTCCTTTTACATAACTGGGCCAGTCCCACCTATGAGGGTGGAGCCATCATGGCCTAATTACCTCTTAAAGGTTCCACTTCTTTAAACTGTTACAATGTCCTTTAAATTTCATCATGACTTTTGGAAGGGAAAAACATTCAAACCAGAGCTATAGCCAAGTGGAAAACAAAAAACATCTTGATTCCTAGCACATTTTTTAAAAATCAAGATATATGATAAATCTAAATATAAAATGTAAAGCAATACATTTCCTAGAAGATAACTGAAGAATATCTTTGTATTCTTAGGGAAGGCAAATATTTCTTAAACATCACATAAAATTCATTAACCATAATGGAACCTGTTGATTAATTTGACTTCATTAAAATTAAGGATGTCTCAATCATCAAAAGACCCATTAAGAAATCATGTTTCCGAGTAAAAGATATTTGTTATGCGTATTTACGACAAAGAACTACTATGAAGAATATGTAAACAACTCCTGCATATAAATAAGAAGAAAACTTCAGGCAACTCTATAAAAAATGAGCAAAGACTTGAACATGTACTTCTTTAAAGAGGATATTCTAAAGTAGTACATAAAAAGGTTGTGAATCTGTTTAGTCATTAGGGAAAGTATAAAATAAAACAAGATACTCAAATTACCTACCCACAAGGCAAAAATTAAGGTAATAAACGATACCAAGTGTGGATGAGTTGTGGACAAATTTTAATTCTTTTATACTATTTTAAAACTGTACATTGGTGCAATCACTTTGAAAAACTTTTGAAGTACCTAAAAAATAATACCGATGCATTTTCTACGAATAAAAATCTCATTTCTAGATATATATTTATATTGATATATAAGATAGGTATGTGCATGTGTGCACCAAAAGATAGAAGACGTATATATGAAATTTTACAACATTATTTAATAGTTCAGCTTCAACGTTTATAAATTTATGATGGATAGATAAATTGTGGTTTATTCATACATGAAACAATATAAAACAATAAGAATAAAATTATTGCTACAGACAAACATGAGTAAAATCCTCATGCATAAAATTAAACAAAAGATCCATACTTAAATGTGTACATTTGTGTGAATACATTTTTTAAATAATGGTAGAAAACAAGCATGGGAAGATAGTCAGGATGGTGGTTACCTCTGGACAGCAAGGTGACTGGGAATGGTCAGTGAAGGGGCTCTGTGTGCTGACAAGGTTTGATACCTTAATCCGGGTGCTAGTTAATGCTGATGTGCTTGATTTGAGAACGTTCATCAAGTTCTACACTTAGGAACTGTGCATTCTTCTGTCTGTAAGTTAAAAGCACAAATATTACAAATGCATTAAAAATACAAGTGAAACAAATCCTTGAGTAAGTACAGTTAAACACTGCATCAAAATTCTTCAAAATATCAGATTCTGAGTTGTTAAAAAATTATATTAAAGACATAAAACAAGACTTGGCTTACGTCATAACTAAAAGAATGGCAGAGGCCTTTTACATGTGTGCCATCCAACTACTTTATTTATGAGACTTCTGACATGCTTAAGCATGTATACTTTTGAATATGCCTATAGAAAATGGCTTCTTTGATGACTGAAAGTTTTTTCCATCTCCATTTTCTATAATTCATTTATTTTATGGCAGAGGACTCATCAAGAAGAAAAGTCTAGTTATTTTCATAATTAAACATAAAACAGATGTATGAGATTATGCACCTTTGCAATAATAGCTGAGATTCAAAATGGAAAAAAAAATAAATAGACTAAGACAACAACATGTCATGTTAGCATGTATTTACTTGCATGCTGAACTTCCTTTATTTTTACAACAGTTACTTATCACAGAGTTGCAGCATTTGAACTGGATACATCATTAGAAAGTGTTCCATGTTCTTTCATGAAAAGGTCAGTGTTGAGAGAAAAATCTCAAAAAAACAGTCAAGGTGTCCCCTTGCTCTTTTTATGGTTTCCAACTATCTGAGTTTCTGAATGTTATGTACAATTCTAAAAAATCTTAGAATATAACAGGAAAAAATATATCAACATTTGTTCTTCTAACAAGCATTTTCAATTTTAGCAAATCTCAATTTTATTAAAACAAGAATATTTACAGTTTTACAAAACAACAACTTTTACAGAATCGATTCAGTAAAGGGACATAAAAATCAACCACATTGTATGTTGATAAAATAAGATTAAATTAAAAAAAATAATTAATTGATTGATTTAAAAAATCACAGCACCTTAACAATAAATATCAAGCAATTTGATTATATGCAGAAAAAATATTAATCTACTCTATGAGTAAGAATTTATAAATCAATAATCTGAAAATTCTTTAATTATCCTCAGTAGATATTATTAAAATGAATTGAATTTTTAAAAAATGTCTAACAGATACAAATATGTTCCATACCATTGGATATATATTTTCGTGAGGAGGACGATTGGCTGGTATAAGGATTCAAACCCTTGACCTTGATGTTAACAGCACTACATCTCCAAAATGAGCTAACCAGCCAGCCTCCCATTGGAAAATTATTTTTGTAGAATATGGCTACTGTTTTCCAAAATAAGATACTCAATCATTTTATTTTTAGTTGTTTTTGTGGGATTGAAATTAAACAGCATTAAGAAAATTATATTTGTTCTCAATTCTGAGATGACAGTGAAATGATTTCAATTAGATTCTACAAAATAGAACTTCTAAGGTTAATGTAGGACTACCACACTGCATTTGTAAAATGAGAAATCTGAACAAAACTGAAGTCATTAAAGAAGCATTTCTTCATTGGTTATTTCAGTTTAAAATGATTCACTTAATTTTATAAATGAAACATGTACCATAAAAGTAAAAAATATAATTTGTTGATTTTTCATTGTTTAAACATAAACAAGGAAATTAAAAAAAAAAAAATTCCCTAATTATATGAGGAGTGTGATAACCTTCAAAGTTGAGAAGAAGAGACAGAGTTCCTGAAAGCGATTTTCATGTGTTTGGCAGTTTTCATTGGAACTTTTCCTTTTTCTTTTTTTCAAAATTTCGATACTAATTTTGAAAAAAACAAACAAACAAACAAAAACTGCTCAAATTGTATGTCCAAAATGTAATGAGTGGTTTTTTTGTTTTGTTTTGTTTGTTTTTGTTTTTGTCCTTTTTGAGAACGGTCGCACCGCGCTCAGCCAGTGAGCGCTGTGAGCACACCGGTCATCCCTATATATCAGCCAGTGAGCGCTGTGAGCACACCGGTCATCCCTATATAGGATCCGAACCCGCGGCGGGAGCACTGCTGCGCTCCCAGCGCTGCACTCTCCCGGGTGCACCACGGGCTCGGCCCTAATGAGTGGTTTTAATTGTTGTAGGAAAATGAGAAAAGAACAAAAGTGGACTTAAGCTACAAATGATGCAGATAAGTCAAGACAAGTCTAAATGACAGCATGGTACGTGAGATGAATAAAAAAATTATAGTAATTTGAATGCAGAGAAGCAGCCATATAACTAATTCAAGTTATACAACTATACACTTGTGAAAGTTTCAAAAACATATATACCTTTGGATCAATACCATATTCTGTAGCAAGTGGTGACTAAATTTCAGCAAAACATAAAATGATACATCAATGTGGCAAATTTGAATATATTGATATTGGTTCTTTAGTTATCTTAAGTATACATTAATAAAATAAGAAAAATTTTTAACAAATGTGTAACAGATACAAGTATGTTACATATACCACTAGGTAATTAGGGTTGTAGAATATGTTTAGTAGAATTTGTCATTACAGGTTGTTTGCTACTAGAAAATATCCTGATTCCTCTACTTCACATAATGAAAGAGTTGTGCTTAGGGCATATGAAAATAAAATGTACTTTCCATGACAGTACAAATAGCATTGCTTTTCTTGAAAGATGTTTGTCTACTCTGCCCCAGAAATTTCTGTCAGTGTTTAATTTAGGCCACAGCCCAGGATGCTAGGTGCACTCACATTCATTCTCTCTCTCTCTCTCAATCTCTCTCCCCACCCCCTGCCACACAAATGCTCTTTTCTGACTTCCTCCTTTTTCCCCATTTTGCTGTTAATTCCCTCAATTCCAACATTTCAGTAAATGAGTGGTGTGGATTGAATGTCCCTCCAAAGTTCATTAAAGTTTGATCCCCATTGCAAAAAAAAGTCATAAGAGGGTGAGAAATCCACTTATGTTATTTGAAAGATGGAACCTTTGAAAGGTGATTGGATTTTGGGGACTCTGCACTTGTGAATGGAATAATCCATTCACAGGCTAATGGGTTAATGGTTTGATGGGTTATCAGGAGTGGTTCTGAGGGCTTTATAAGGAGAGCAAGTGAGTACTCACTCTCTCGCTCTCGCCATCCTTGCCATACGATAACCTACATCACCACTGGACCCCATAGAGTGTTCCCACCCAGAAGAAGGCCTTCACCATATGCGCCTCCTGAACCTTGGACTTCCCAGCCTCTAAAACTGTAAGAATTAAATTTCCTTTACATATAGGCTACCCAGTTTCAGGTATTGTCATGAGTTAATATATTATATAACATATGGGCTAATATAATAAGCTGTAGAGGAGTTTACTACCTCTGTTTTTTTGCTTCCTTCAAGTCCTGATTTTCCACTCTGAAATGCATTCAAAAGAAGCACTATCAAGGACTTTTACTATCCCTGTTTTCTCAGTAATAAAGTAGATGGCTCCATTTTTTTAAAGAACATTATTTCCACACTAATTTACCATGACTGAAACTGTTCATAAATTTTATGAATTACCTAGGGATGTTTGGCATTTTTATTTAAGTTTAGGTTAGTTAGTAACTCATCCAGAAAAATATGGAAGCAAATTTTAGGAATACTGGTTAGCTAAATGGTTTCTAACAGTTTACTGGTAAATGAAATCTTTTAAGAATCTTACAACATGCAATGTTGACTCCACATTGAGAGCCTTTGACCTAGATGAATATTCGATTTCTTCAAACCAACTCTAATGTTCTGAGTTTATGAGTTACATAAATTTCACATTGGTTAAAAATATTTTTTTCTTATTTGAGTGGCAAAACTGTAAGGCTACACAAGTGAAAATCAAAATAAAATATGAATTAAAAAGTAGTCTAAAGTTGTTAAGAAATATCATTTTTATATTAATAGACTTTGTTTTTTAGATGAGTTCAATATTTACAGAAAAATTGGGCAGATAGTACAAAGAGTTCTCAAATACACCCCTTCCCACATACACATTCTCCTATTAACATGTTACATTGATATTGCACATTTGTTACAAGTAGTGAACCGACATTGATACACTGTTACTAGTGAACCGACATTGATACACTGTTACTAACGTCCATAGTTTATTTAGAGTTCCTTTTTTAGTTCTAAGATCCCACCCAGGATATGATGTCACATTTGGTTGTTATATCTCCTTTGGCTCCTCCTGGCTGCCATCATTTCTCAGACTTTCTTGGTTTTTGATGACCTTAGTTTTAAGGAGTACTGGGTCTTATGTCCTACAAGTCCCCCTATTGGAATTTGTCTGATGTTTTTCTCATTATTAGACTGGGACTATAGGTTTATGGAAGGAAGATCACAGAGGTAAATTGGCATTTTTATCACATCATGTCAAGGGTGTAAACTATCAACATGATTTATGACTGTTGATATTGACTTTGATATCTAGCTGGCATAGTGGTTGTCCAGTTTCTTCACTATAAAGTTACTCTGCTCCACCCCTTTTCAGCTTATACTCTTTGGAAGAAAGTCACTATGTGCAGCCCATGCTAAAGGAATGGGGGATTTATACTTTTAATCAATTAAGATGGAGTATCTACATAATTTATTTGGAATTATTTTGCACTGGAGATTTGTTTCTTCTCCCTTTACTCATTTATACAGTCATTTATTTCTAACAGAATGAATTCATAGCATTTATTGTATACTATGGGTTATAATCCAATAGTACTGTATTTATTTTCCTCCTCAGATAATTCTAGCTTTGTCCACTGGAAGCTCTTTTACTTGACTTCTGTGTTACTTTGGCATACCCTTCCCTATCAATGTAGAGCTTTTAAAAAATTCCTTTTAACTAAAGTAAGAAATACTTTCTAGGACTATAGAACAAGAGTTGTGTTCTTTTTTAAACATACACACACACACACACACACACACACACATAGAAGGGGGAGGGAGAGAGAGAGAGAAAGAGGCAAGCACATGAAAAGATTTTCATTATAATGGATAGGTTTAGTTTATCCATGGATTAAAAAAAGAGGATTATCATTATGACTTTAAAAACTTTTATTCAGTTAGCAAGAAAATGCTCAGCTAAGAGATATAAAACCAAGTTCCATTACTATGATACTTGGAATAACATGGTGATCATTTTTTTTAATGCCTACGTGCGAATGAGTACTTATAGAGAAAGGATGATGGAGTGGATTGAATTAGGTCTCCCCCAAACTCATTAAAGCTTGAATTGTGTCCCCCAAGTTTTATGTATTAGAAACTTAGCCCCCACTGTGACTGTTAGAGGATGGGAAATCCTATTATGATAATTAAAAGGTGGAGCCTTGAAGAGTTGGTTGGATTATAAGACCATGCGGTAGTGAATGGACTAAAAATAGTGGTCAGAGGTGTGATTCTGAGGGCTTTAAAGAGGGTGAATGGGGGCCGGCCCGGTGGCGCACTGGATAGTGCGCCGCTTGGGAAGCGCGGCGGCGCT
>NW_007731370.1:146570-151180 GCF_000696425.1 Galeopterus variegatus | reverse complement strand
GGGCAACACTGAGGGTTGCGATCCGTTGCCAGACACGGAAAAAAGACAAAAAAAAAAAAGAGGGTGAATGAAGAGATTACTCTCTCTGTTCTCTCTGCCTCCACTATCTTGCAGTGTGAAACCCTGGGGTCACTGTTACCACCACCAGATGAACTTTGTTTGGACTTCCCAGGCTCAGAAACTGTAAGCAATAAATTTTGTATTTTTTACAAATCACCCAGTTTCGAATATTTTGTTATAAACAACAGAAACAGACTAATACAGAAAATTGGTACCAGAGAAGTGTGGTGCTGCTTATAACAGATACTTGAAAATATGGAAATGGCTTTGGAACTGGGTGCTAAGGAGAGGTTGGAGGAGTTTGGAGAACTCAGAAGAAGACAAAAAGATGAGGGAAAGTTTACAATGTCTTAGAGACTGGTTATGTAGTGGCAAGCAGAATGCTGATAGAAATATGGACTCTAAAGACCATTTGAAGGAGGTCTCATATAGTAATAATAAATAGTTTATTGGAAACTGGGGCAAAGATCACCCTTGCTATGAACTGGCAAGAAATTTGGCTGCATTGTGTCCATGCCCTAGGTCTTTGTGGAAGTTGGAACTTAGGAGTTGTGAACCAGAGTATTTGGTGGAAGACATTTCTAAGCAGCAAAGCATTAAGGAAGCTGCGTGGCTACTTGTAACAGCCTAAGCTGAGTAATGGCAGCAAAGGCATGACATAAAACCAGAATTTAAAAGGGAAGCAGAGTGTAAAGATTTGGAAAATTTGCAGCCTGGCCATGTGGTAGAGAAGCAGAGAGTATTTTCAGGGGAAAAATTCAATGGTATTAAGAAGATTAACTAAGAAGAATAACTAAGATTAAAAGAATGTGATTTCAAGCAAAGGGGAAAAGGCTGTGAAGGCATTGCAGAAGACTCTGGGACCAACCCTTCTAATTCAGGCCCGAAGGCCTAGGAAGACAGAATGGTCTTGGAGAAAAGGCCTGAGGCACCCTCCACAGGCTTACTGCCCAGGGCCACCTCAAGAAACTGCTTCCAGCACCAGCACCCCAGCTGCTTTGGCTGCTCCGGCTCTTGGCTACATTGGCCCCAGGTGTGGCTGGACCCACAGCTTTGGAAGATTCAAGCCAGAAGCCTTGGTGGCATCTATGTAGTGGTAGTTCTGCAGACTCACAGAATGCCAGAGCTGGGAAGGCTTGGGAGCCTTCACCCTGATTTCAAAGGATGTACAGAAAAGTCTGGGGGCCCACGAAGAGACCTTTAATGGGGCGGAGTCTACACATAGAGTTTTCACTAGAGCAATGCTGAGCAGAAACATGGGGTTGGAGTTGCAGCAGAGAAACCCCATCAGCATCATGCCCAGTGGAGGAATGAGAGTGGGACCTCTATGAAGACCCCAGACTTGTGGAGATACCAGAGTGGAACACCAGCTTGGGAGAGCTGAAGTGTGGTATGCAACCAAGAAAGCCATAGGAGGAGAGCGGCCCAAGGGTATGGGGACTCAACCCCCACATATGTGTACAGAGAATGTCAAACATGGCGCCGAGGTACATGATTCATCAGCTTTAAAATTCAGTGCATGCCCTGCTAGGTTTCAGACTTGTTTGGGACCTGTTACACCTTTCTTTTGGCCTATTACTCCCTTTCGGAATGGGATATTTACATATATTGGTCCCACCATTGTATCTTGGAAGTAGATAACTTGTATTGATTTCACAGATAGGACTTTGAACTTTAGACTTTTGAGTTGAAACACATTAAGACTTTGGGGATGAAATGAATGTTTTTGTATGTGGAAAGACATGAGTTTTGGGTAGCCAGTGGCAGAATGTAGTGGATTGAATTAGGTCTCCTCAAAACTCATGGAAGCTTGAATTGTGTTCTCCAAATTTTGTGTATGAGAAACTTAGCACCAACTGTGACTGTTACGAGGGTGGGAAATCCTATTATGGTGATTGAAAAGTGGAGCCTTGAAGGGGTGATTGGATTGTAGGACCGTGCAGTAGTGAATAGATTAAAAATGGTGGTCAGGGGCATAGTTCTGAGAGTTTTAAAAGAAGAGAGAGGAGATTGTCTCTCTCTCTCTCTCTCTTGCTCTCTCTGTTCTGCCATTTTCGCAATATGATACTCTGCTGTTACTGAAGTCAGCACTAAAGAAAGCCTTCACTAGATGTTTTCCCTGGACTTTGGACTTCCTAGCCTCTGAAACTATAAGAAATAAATTTCACTTTCTTACAAATTATCCCATTCCGTGTATTTTGCTATAAGCAACAGAACGGACTGATACAGATGAGAAAAAGTGACTACCAATTTCGAGCTTGCAAATAATTTTGTGCTACATCACCTCTAAGCTTTAGAATTTAGCAAAGAATACAGAATCACTGATGTTTTTCTAAAAGAAATCACTGATTTTAAAACTTTGGCATAGAAGAATAAAACATAATATGGAAGTTGTGCTCTATTTGGACATACGTCACATAGTTGACTCATGCAGCGTAGAGAGATTGCTAATTAAATGCAATGGTTAGCTTAATTTCTCATTACAGTATATAAAAAGTAACACTGAGGTAAATACTTTACTCCTTTTTAATTCAACTCTACTTCCCAGTTATTCCTATGAGATGCTTAATCTGGTGGTTTTAATAAAAGACCTAAAATACAGCCTTCTTAATGGTTAAGAATACAGATCATTTAATCAATAACTATTGGCAGCAATTATCTAGAAAAATGCTCATATGATATAAAATATTTTCATATTCTTCTGAATTATATTTCTGGGCATTAGTCATTATCAGTGAAATATTTGCAGAGTGTCACTGGGTACTCAATATGTGATTGAAATAGTATCCATTGTTTCAAAGAAGCAGTACACATGGCTACTCTCCTGAAAGAAACATTTTTTGAGTGTATTATAGGAACTTTATATTTTTTGTTGGCAGTATATCTGTGTCAATATTAAGGGCAGTCTCATTTTTAAAAAAGATAAGTTAATCCATTACTTTAGCTTTGTTTCATTCTGCTGTGCTTCTAACTATTAAACCTATAATTATTATCTAAGTTGAATATTTATTGCTATGTGATTCAGATACTGTTACTAAGTGCTCAGATTTTGCAGTAGAGATAAATGCCAAGAATTTTCTTTGTTTTCCCCATAAATAATCATGTCCAGAGAAGTCCAATATTTTGGCTTTCTAGTATACCATTTAGGAACCCAGAATTTGGAGTCAGATAAACCTGGCTCAAACACTTACATTGTAATCTTTTCTAAATAATTTTATTTAACCTTTCAACACTCCAGTTTCTCTGCCTGTTAAATGGCCTCATTAGTAGTTTTATAAGGATTAAATGCTGTAATCTGTGCAAAGCACATAGTGCCATGCCAGTAGCCTTTATTGTAAAACTCTCCATGGGACCCCCACATATGTGTCCATGCTGGTCTCATTGCCATCTATTGATACATCTCTTCAGCATATAAAAGGAATTAAGCAATCAGTTCTTTTGAGACACATGATATAAAAATTTCAAAAGAAATTATTAAACTACACAAACCTTTTAGAGGGAAGTAACATGAAGAAACTGAGACTGGGGAAGAATTTTGAATGAGGAAAAGAGAAGGTAAAGTATGAGAGTCAGGAGCCAATTCCAAAAGAACACACAAATACCTTCCTGAGTGGGGTCAGTGCCTAGAGGTTGGTATGTAAGTTTGTTCTGATAGAACTGACCATACAAGCAAACTTGAAATAGGTAATAGTGGACTTTAAAGGTTAAGCACCTTGAAGGCAAGAACCAAAAGATTAAACTTGAGGAGAAACACTATTGGCAGCTACTTCAGGATAATGATAAAGTAAGTCATATTGCTTTGAGGGAAATAATTCTAGTTTCTGAGGGTTGAATAAATTGGATAAGAGAAAGGTTGAAGACAGGGTTTTACCTTGAAGCCCCTGGCACAAGGTAAATGAATTCTAGAAAAAGACTGTGGCAGTGTGAATAATGAGTGGACCTCAGCAATGTCTCAAAGGGCAAAGTGACAAGATAGTGATGGACTGAATAACAAAGTTGAAGAAGAGAGTGAGAAATCAAACATGATTTTACTCCTATGGCTCTCAGGCCTGTTAAGATGCTGGTATAAGAAAGTTTCTTAGGAAAGTATACTGAGCTGAAAGCTCTGTTTTTGTCCAGAGACATTTCTATCAGACTCTGATAAATATGGGATGTTAGAATATGAGAAGTAAAAGTAGCTTTATGTGTAGATGAGCTTCTGAAATTATGGATAGATTAGCAGATGAATGTAAACATGTAAGGAAATGGCTATACTTCAAATTTTAATATTCTAGGGACACCACACATGCAAACCCAACTTAATTATGATAATTAAACTAACTTCTAGAATGAGAAGTTTTCCCTTTTTTGATGACCAGCTCAGTACTTGGCATATAAAACCTGTTCAAAACATTTGTTGATTAAGACCAGTATAATCTTTGTCTTCAATGAGAAATATAGAACATATCACCAAGTAATTAGATTCAATAAGGTGTGTGAGTTAAAGCATGTGTGTATGTGTGTGTGTGTGTGTGTGTGTGTGTGTGTGTGTGTGTGTGTGATATAAAGAG
>NW_007731370.1:132849-145570 GCF_000696425.1 Galeopterus variegatus | reverse complement strand
GGGGGTGGGGCCCCGTGGGCGGACAGGAAAAAAAAAAAAAAAAAAAAAAAAAAAAAAAGAGGGTGAATGAAGAGATTACTCTCTCTGTTCTCTCTGCCTCCACTATCTTGCAGTGTGAAACCCTGGGGTCACTGTTACCACCACCAGATGAACTTTGTTTGGACTTCCCAGGCTCAGAAACTGTAAGCAATAAATTTTGTATTTTTTACAAATCACCCAGTTTCGAATATTTTGTTATAAACAACAGAAACAGACTAATACAGAAAATTGGTACCAGAGAAGTGTGGTGCTGCTTATAACAGATACTTGAAAATATGGAAATGGCTTTGGAACTGGGTGCTAAGGAGAGGTTGGAGGAGTTTGGAGAACTCAGAAGAAGACAAAAAGATGAGGGAAAGTTTACAATGTCTTAGAGACTGGTTATGTAGTGGCAAGCAGAATGCTGATAGAAATATGGACTCTAAAGACCATTTGAAGGAGGTCTCATATAGTAATAATAAATAGTTTATTGGAAACTGGGGCAAAGATCACCCTTGCTATGAACTGGCAAGAAATTTGGCTGCATTGTGTCCATGCCCTAGGTCTTTGTGGAAGTTGGAACTTAGGAGTTGTGAACCAGAGTATTTGGTGGAAGACATTTCTAAGCAGCAAAGCATTAAGGAAGCTGCGTGGCTACTTGTAACAGCCTAAGCTGAGTAATGGCAGCAAAGGCATGACATAAAACCAGAATTTAAAAGGGAAGCAGAGTGTAAAGATTTGGAAAATTTGCAGCCTGGCCATGTGGTAGAGAAGCAGAGAGTATTTTCAGGGGAAAAATTCAATGGTATTAAGAAGATTAACTAAGAAGAATAACTAAGATTAAAAGAATGTGATTTCAAGCAAAGGGGAAAAGGCTGTGAAGGCATTGCAGAAGACTCTGGGACCAACCCTTCTAATTCAGGCCCGAAGGCCTAGGAAGACAGAATGGTCTTGGAGAAAAGGCCTGAGGCACCCTCCACAGGCTTACTGCCCAGGGCCACCTCAAGAAACTGCTTCCAGCACCAGCACCCCAGCTGCTTTGGCTGCTCCGGCTCTTGGCTACATTGGCCCCAGGTGTGGCTGGACCCACAGCTTTGGAAGATTCAAGCCAGAAGCCTTGGTGGCATCTATGTAGTGGTAGTTCTGCAGACTCACAGAATGCCAGAGCTGGGAAGGCTTGGGAGCCTTCACCCTGATTTCAAAGGATGTACAGAAAAGTCTGGGGGCCCACGAAGAGACCTTTAATGGGGCGGAGTCTACACATAGAGTTTTCACTAGAGCAATGCTGAGCAGAAACATGGGGTTGGAGTTGCAGCAGAGAAACCCCATCAGCATCATGCCCAGTGGAGGAATGAGAGTGGGACCTCTATGAAGACCCCAGACTTGTGGAGATACCAGAGTGGAACACCAGCTTGGGAGAGCTGAAGTGTGGTATGCAACCAAGAAAGCCATAGGAGGAGAGCGGCCCAAGGGTATGGGGACTCAACCCCCACATATGTGTACAGAGAATGTCAAACATGGCGCCGAGGTACATGATTCATCAGCTTTAAAATTCAGTGCATGCCCTGCTAGGTTTCAGACTTGTTTGGGACCTGTTACACCTTTCTTTTGGCCTATTACTCCCTTTCGGAATGGGATATTTACATATATTGGTCCCACCATTGTATCTTGGAAGTAGATAACTTGTATTGATTTCACAGATAGGACTTTTAACTTTAGACTTTTGAGTTGAAACACATTAAGACTTTGGGGATGAAATGAATGTTTTTGTAGGTGGAAAGACATGAGTTTTGGGTAGCCAGTGGCAGAATGTAGTGGATTGAATTAGGTCTCCTCAAAACTCATGGAAGCTTGAATTGTGTTCTCCAAATTTTGTGTATGAGAAACTTAGCACCAACTGTGACTGTTACGAGGGTGGGAAATCCTATTACGGTGATTGAAAAGTGGAGCCTTGAAGGGGTGATTGGATTGTAGGACCGTGCAGTAGTGAATAGATTAAAAATGGTGGTCAGGGGCATGGTTCTGAGAGTTTTAAAAGAAGAGAGAGGAGATTGTCTCTCTCTCTCTCTCTCTTGCTCTCTCTGTTCTGCCATTTTCGCAATATGATACTCTGCTGTTACTGAAGTCAGCACTAAAGAAAGCCTTCACTAGATGTTTTCCCTGGACTTTGGACTTCCTAGCCTCTGAAACTATAAGAAATAAATTTCACTTTCTTACAAATTATCCCATTCCGTGTATTTTGCTATAAGCAACAGAACGGACTGATACAGATGAGAAAAAGTGACTACCAATTTCGAGCTTGCAAATAATTTTGTGCTACATCACCTCTAAGCTTTAGAATTTAGCAAAGAATACAGAATCACTGATGTTTTTCTAAAAGAAATCACTGATTTTAAAACTTTGGCATAGAAGAATAAAACATAATATGGAAGTTGTGCTCTATTTGGACATACATCACATAGTTGACTCATGCAGCGTAGAGAGATTGCTAATTAAATGCAATGGTTAGCTTAATTTCTCATTACAGTATATAAAAAGTAACACTGAGGTAAATACTTTACTCCTAATTCAACTCTACTTCCCAGTTATTCCTATGAGATGCTTAATCTGGTGGTTTTAATAAAAGACCTAAAATACAGCCTTCTTAATGGTTAAGAATACAGATCATTTAATCAATAACTATTGGCAGCAATTATCTAGAAAAATGCTCATATGATATAAAATATTTTCATATTCTTCTGAATTATATTTCTGGGCATTAGTCATTATCAGTGAAATATTTGCAGAGTGTCACTGGGTACTCAATATGTGATTGAAATAGTATCCATTGTTTCAAAGAAGCAGTACACATGGCTACTCTCCTGAAAGAAACATTTTTTGAGTGTATTATAGGAACTTTATATTTTTTGTTGGCAGTATATCTGTGTCAATATTAAGGGCAGTCTCATTTTTAAAAAAGATAAGTTAATCCATTACTTTAGCTTTGTTTCATTCTGCTGTGCTTCTAACTATTAAACCTATAATTATTATCTAAGTTGAATATTTATTGCTATGTGATTCAGATACTGTTACTAAGTGCTCAGATTTTGCAGTAGAGATAAATGCCAAGAATTTTCTTTGTTTTCCCCATAAATAATCATGTCCAGAGAAGTCCAATATTTTGGCTTTCTAGTATACCATTTAGGAACCCAGAATTTGGAGTCAGATAAACCTGGCTCAAACACTTACATTGTAATCTTTTCTAAATAATTTTATTTAACCTTTCAACACTCCAGTTTCTCTGCCTGTTAAATGGCCTCATTAGTAGTTTTATAAGGATTAAATGCTGTAATCTGTGCAAAGCACATAGTGCCATGCCAGTAGCCTTTATTGTAAAACTCTCCATGGGAGGTCAGCCATGTACAGAAAGTGAGTGATAAATGGTAGTTGCTGTTCTTATCTTCAGCATCATTATTATTCAAAACATTTTACTCAGCTACTCACAGCCAGCTATAACATACAATTCCTTGGGAAGAACATTTCTCAAATTTTGTTTCAGACTATATGATCACCTTACACTACAGAGAAAATGAAAGAGTTTTTATTCAATTTCTAGGCTGTTTTAGAAACCTGAAATCAGAGGCTGAAATGAGGGAATGAAATGTTGCCAAGTAAGACCCTCAATTTGTAGAAAACTTTCAATATCTAACCTGAGTCACAGCGGTTTTAGAGGATTTGGGTCCAGCCCAGCACATAGAAAGTTCAAGACAAACGTGTACCAGGGAAGAGCTGCATAATTTTTTATAGGTGTGCCATCCCTGAGAAAACGTTACACAGATGACTATTCTTGAGAGATGCTATTTGATGTGCTTATATCTAAAATATGAAGCTTAATACCCAAATTAAAGAGCTTGACAGATGCCATACCCATCAAGATATATGGATACTTGCTAGATAATATATTAGGATTGAACCCCTAAAATTAAAGGATAGTTTCACAAACAATGGATAAAAGGATAAAAAGGAGATTAAATAATCAAATGTTATTAGGGCATAGACTCAGTTTAGAAATAGATGGGACCTTAAAAATCATTTCTGGGGAAAAATCGTAGCTACCCAAATTTTAGAATTTGGTAACTCTGATTAGATCTTCCATGCTGGTCTCATTGCCATCTATTGATACATCTCTTCAGCATATAAAAGGAATTAAGCAATCAGTTCTTTTGAGACACATGATATAAAAATTTCAAAAGAAATTATTAAACTACACAAACCTTTTAGAGGGAAGTAACATGAAGAAACTGAGACTGGGGAAGAATTTTGAATGAGGAAAAGAGAAGGTAAAGTATGAGAGTCAGGAGCCAATTCCAAAAGAACACACAAATACCTTACTGAGTGGGGTCAGTGCCTAGAGGTTGGTATGTAAGATTGTTCTGATAGAACTGACCATATAAGCAAACTTGAAATAGGTAATAGTGGACTTTAAAGGTTAAGCACCTTGAAGGCAAGAACCAAAAGATTAAACTTGAGGAGAAACACTATTGGCAGCTACTTCAGGATAATGATAAAGTAAGTCATATTGCTTTGAGGGAAATAATTCTAGTTTCTGAGGGTTGAATAAATTGGATAAGAGAAAGGTTGAAGACAGGGTTTTACCTTGAAGCCCCTGGCACAAGGTAAATGAATTCTAGAAAAAGACTGTGGCAGTGTGAATAATGAGTGGACCTCAGCAATGTCTCAAAGGGCAAAGTGACAAGATAGTGATGGACTGAATAACAAAGTTGAAGAAGAGAGTGAGAAATCAAACATGATTTTACTCCTATGGCTCTCAGGCCTGTTAAGATGCTGGTATAAGAAAGTTTCTTAGGAAAGTATACTGAGCTGAAAGCTCTGTTTTTGTCCAGAGACATTTCTATCAGACTCTGATAAATATGGGATGTTAGAATATGAGAAGTAAAAGTAGCTTTATGTGTAGATGAGCTTCTGAAATTATGGATAGATTAGCAGATGAATGTAAACATGTAAGGAAATGGCTATACTTCAAATTTTAATATTCTAGGGACACCACACATGCAAACCCAACTTAATTATGATAATTAAACTAACTTCTAGAATGAGAAGTTTTCCCTTTTTTGATGACCAGCTCAGTACTTGGCATATAAAACCTGTTCAAAACATTTGTTGATTAAGACCAGTATAATCTTTGTCTTCAATGAGAAATATAGAACATATCACCAAGTAATTAGATTCAATAAGGTGTGTGAGTTAAAGCATGTGTGTGTGTGTGTGTGTGTGTGTGTGTGTGTGTGTGTGTGTGTGTGTGTTATAAAAAGAAAGGAATGAATAAGAAAATTAAATTTTAAGACTGGGTAAAATTAATCTCATAATTATCAGGTTTTAAGCTTTTCTGTGTTAAGCAAGTCTGCTTATTTTGACTAAAATAGTTGTGTTTTTCTCTCTCATTCTAAAGTGAGTTTAATAAGTCAGGTGAACTAAAATTCAACTAGACTTTTTCAAGATTGATACTGTTTTTGTAGAACACATTATGCATTTATTTCACAGCTTGAAAAGACATGTTTTCCTTTTATGATTTATTTAATAGAAAAATGTTATAGGTACTCACACTTAAATAAAGCATTTTGAGGGTAAATTAATATCAAAAAGTACAATTATTGAGATATTTGCATTTTGAGAAGCTAGGCAATTTATATTTTGTGCTTTGCCTTCTCTAAATATTCCTTATTTCTCCTTTAATTACCTACTGTGTTCCAAAAGAGAAATAGAACGGTAGGGATGGTTGTTTTGATCTTTATTTGGAAAGGCCAGTGTTTTAAGGGAATTGAAAGAGGAGTCCTTGGGAAAGAATGTTTGTTTCTTTCTACCCATTAATAATTTTTGGAAATCAATATTAGGCCAATCTCTGCAAATTACATTCCATTTTCTATGCTAACTGAAATATTATACTATCCTCTTTTCAAAAGTTTTTGGTAAAATTATGACACAATACTACTATGCACACAAAAAAATTGTACATCTTTGAAATTTTTACCAATATTTTCCAGGAAAAGGAAAAAAATTCTCCTTTAGCAATTAATTTTGTTAGAGATCTGTTTATGAGTTACATGAAATAATAAGTGGCTATATCAAAAATCTGTATCTTACTCTCATCAAGCTATGTGCTATAGCTCAACAAATGATTTATTTTAAATAAAGCTAGTTACAGCATAAACCACCTGAAACTTGTGACTCAATTTAAGAGAGATGAAAAAAAAAATCAAATATGTCAACATAATTGTTTCAGTGCCTTTCTCAAAGGTAGCTGTATTCCCTAAGAAGTACGGATTTTACCAAACGGCCCACTTTCAACTGTTTCAGCTCTCAGTGGATTTTTGTATACAATTCTCTTCCCCTGTTCCTTCAGCCTTAGGCATGGTAATGTCTTTTAGATATTCTTGCTAATCTCTTAACCCCGCCTACAGTAGTCTTTTCATCATGGAAACTGCTTGGATCCCAACTGAACCAGTGGTTGGTACCAGGAGCAGCCTCAGGAAATAGACCCTTGAGATAGTTCTCAGGTACAGGATTTTACGTATATTTGAGATACACATGCATAACCTCCCTGCAGACAGAGACTCAGCACGAGTAACACGTGACGTCGTGGTCACATTTTTACTTCATGAATTATGATTTTCTAACACAAGTCTTATAAATATTTTTGTACAACTTTTTTTTCCCCCAGAAATACTCCATAGATCCCCTTTTCCTCAAAGCATAAATCTGAATCAATCTCTCCATCATGAAGCAGGCAGTGAGGAGTTACTGTTTTGGAAGCACTCTAGTTCCTATTTTGATAGGGTGAAAAAGCATAAGATAAAGTCCATCCAAACAGACCGATACCCAACTTTTAAAACTGGAGGAAGTTTTAATCCAGAATCTTGTTAAATGAAAACAGCAATATCTAGAAATTGTATACCATTGTGTGCATTTCTCTTCTTTATTCCTATGTCTAGAGATATCTTTGTCAAGCTGCATGTGTACATGATTTATTTATTCTCTTATGAAAATTAGTTTAAATCTATAGCCTTTTGATGATTAGACATGTAGTTAAACGGGGAGAGATGAGAAAGCAGAGCCCAACGGCAAGGTTTGTAGGTAAGATAAGGAGGGCTAAGGTGCTCAGAGAGATAAGTTGGCAGCAGATGAATGTGTGTTGGAGGAAGAAGGATGGGCCATGACAGCAGAACAGGAGAGATGAGCAAGGTTTCAGCCAATGGAACACTAGCAGGAATCAATTTTCCTTTGCTCAAATGCCATGATTAGCTTTATATGTCTGTGTTAAGAAGGAAAAGGAGGTCAAAAGTAAACTAGGGTAAAAGTAAAGGAAAAATGACATTAAAAAATATTGAAAAAGACAGAAATTATCCAGCTAAAGACACCTCTTAAAACATACAGGCTTATTTTAATGTAATATTTGTAATTGTTATATTGTTCAAAGTTATAAATAAAATCTCAGTAGAAACATAAGTACAGAAAGAAAATTTTCAAAGAAAAGCATGAAATACAATTGAAATATAGATATGTATAATGTAAGTATATAAACAGAAATGCATACATACATAAAAAATATATATATTTTATTTCTCACTATATATAAGGCAATAAGCTAAGTAATACCGATGAATCAATTAAATGTAATTAACATTTATTTTCAGAGGCTCTGATTCTGTTTAGTCATCAGTTTACAATTCTATGTTCCATGAGAATGTTTGAGTTTCTGATAATTTATGATCTTAATACATTGACATTAAATGTAACCAAAATTAAACTGTCTTTTTGTGTTTGTATTAAATCTATATTCAGCATGTCCTCACATTAAAAAGAAATGTGCTGTCTTCCAAAAGTACTTAAAACACTATGGAAATCTTATTTTAAAAAAATTTGTCATTTATTATAAGGATATTCATTATTACAAATTGTGATTTTTCTTTATGGAAATCTTTACTGAAGTTTTGTCAGGTCACTGAGGAGAAGATGTTTTTAAAAAAATTTGTCATTTATTATAAAGATATTCATTATTACATATTGTGATTTTTCTTTATGGAAATCTTTACTGAAGTTTTGTCAGGTCACTGAGGAGAAGATGATGTAGCACATCACATAGGATAACTTCTTTAAAGGCAGCACTAAGCATTTCTCCTTGTCACCCAAGTCCCACTCCTCATGGCAGCCTCTTAAATCTCTCCCCATCTCTGTCCATCCTTCTCACTCAACCTTATTTATTGTCTTTCCCTTTCTTTCAGATCTTCTTGCTCCTTCCATGCCTTTTCCCCCTGTTGCTCTTCCATCTTTTCTTATATGCAGAAACATAACCTCTCTCAGCTACTCAAATTTTGCATATCAACCCACTATGCTGCCCAGTGAAATAATAACATAGTAGCTGAGCAGAACAAACATGAGCCTCCTTAGGGCCAGCCTGGTGGCGCACTGGAGAGTGTGCCGCTCGGGAGCACGGCGGCACTCCCGCCGAGGGTTCGGATCCCATGTGGAGACCGGTTCCCGCTCACTGGCTGAGAGCAGTGCGGGCGCAACACTGAGGGTTGCGATCTCGTTACCAGTCAGTAAAAAAAACAAAAAAGGAAAAACAAACAAAAAAAAAAACCATGAGCCTCCTTAGAAAATGATGTTCTGGTTTGCTATTTCTGAGTAATTAACTGCTCCAAAACTTAGTGGATTAAAAAATAATAATCATTTAATTGTATCAGGGTATTTCAAAAAGTTTGTGAAAAATAGAATTAAAAGATAATACAAGTTGGGCCGGCCCGGTGGCGCACTGTGATAGTGCACCGCTTGGGAAGTGTGGCTGCGCTCCCGCCGAGGGTTCGGATCCCACATACAGACCGGTTCCCACTCACTGGCTGAGCGAGGCACGGGGGCAACGCCTAGGGTTGTGATCCCGTTGCCGGTCCCGGTCCGGTACGGGGGCGACACTGAGGGTTGCGATCCGTTGCCGGACACGGAAAAAGACAAAAAAAAAAAAAAAAAAAAAAAGATAATACAAGTCTTTGCATGAACTTTTTGAAGATCTCGTGTACATTGTGTGAACTAAGATTTTAGACAGGGTTTTTTGGTTTTTTTTAATGTTTTGTTTTCTTTTCATTGGTTATGAATATTCAAAGGGTACAAAGCAAATTGTCCACACTCATGCGTAAGATGTGATGGCCAAATCCATACTTGCAGCACATCCATTACCACAAATTGTGATTATACCCCATCTCCCCCACCCAATTATCCCCTCAATTATCCCCAACCTCCTCCCAATCCCCCTTTCCCCACTCCACTTTGTATTGCTAGGTATGTTCTCTCCTTCTGCAAGTCCAACACACCACTGTGATCTTTCTTTCCTTTCTTCTTTATCTCTTAGCTCCCACTTATGAGAGAGTACATACAGTATTTATCTTTGGCTGGATGATTCTTTGGTTTCATGTGGTATCAACTGGAGGTCACTCAGTGGTATTCAGCTGGTGGCTGGTCTAGTCTGAAGGGCTCCTGTCTTTGCTTACATATATGTAGTTCGTCAGCAGCAACGGCTAGAAGGCTGGGCTGAGCTGAGACCCTTTTCCTCCCCGGGCCCTCCATTTGTTCTGTCTAGCTGGGGAGTCAACTCTTTACATGGCAACTCAGGTATCCAAGGCCCAGAGTTTCTAGAGATACAAGAGGAAGATGCAGGACCTCTTGTGAGCTAATTGCAATATCCAAGAAAGTCACTTTTGCCTTATTCTACTGGTCAAGCAAGTCACTAACGTAAACATGATTCAAGTCAAATGAAATTAGACTCCATCTTCCAATGAGAGGGATAGAAAAATATATATATATATATATTTATACACATATATATATGTATGTATGTGTGTGTATGTGTGTGTATATATATATATATATTTTTTTTTACATTACCATAGAAGGTAAAGAAAAATGGGTAGAAAGCCCTATGTTTTAATATAATGTGTCCCTTTTACACATTAAAGAATCTGAACTAACTGAAGATCCATAATGCTTGCTTCTATGAAGCAAGGATGATTTAATAGCATGCCTCAAACGTCATGGTGAATGAATTGAAGAGTAGAAAGAAAATAAAATTTTATTTTCCAACATGAACCAAATTAATTTTACATTCTTAAAGTGAAGCAAAACAATGCATTAAAATACACAGTATTACAAAGGGTTAAAAACTGAAATCCATAAAAAAGGCGACAAAAATATGAAGTTTCTTTACTTAGATTAGCACACTGTCCAATGAAAATGTAATGTGAGCCTTCCTTGTAATTTAAAATTTTCTAGTAGCTGCATTAAAGTTATAAAAAAACAGATGAAATTAATTTAAATAATGTATTTTACTTAAATAATATATTTTATTTAACTCAACATTTCCAAGAATGTTATCTGTTCAGTGTACAATCAATATAAACAAATTATAAATAAAATAGTTTATCTTTTTAATACAAAGTCTTCGAAATCCAGAGTATATTTTACACTTACAGCATATCTGAATTCAGACTCACCATAATTAAAGTGCTGATTAGCCACATGTGATTAGTGATCATCTTATTGGTAATAAGCTCTAGACTTGCTACTCAAAGTGGTCCTTAAAGCGTTACATCACCAGCCATCTCATTAGAAATGCAGAATTTCAGTTTCCACCTATGACTTTCTGAATCAAAACCTGCATTTTAATATGGTTCCAGGTGACATTAAAGTTAAAGATACGTATGCTATTGCACAAGCTGTCTCTTCTGCCTGGAATGAGCTTTCTCCTTTATTTTAGTCTTCTTGGTTTGCCACTAGAAAATACCACAGGTTGGGTAGCTTAAATAACAGAAATTTATTTTTTCACTCCTCTGGAATCAAGGTGT
Organism: Galeopterus variegatus; assembly: GCF_000696425.1. Lineage (NCBI taxonomy): Eukaryota > Metazoa > Chordata > Mammalia > Dermoptera > Cynocephalidae > Galeopterus > Galeopterus variegatus. Next base: position 134,663 of record NW_007731370.1, on the reverse strand, counting down.
CAGTAGTTCTGGCTTCTCTTGAGGTCTCTCCTCTTGATTTGCAGATGGCCCTCTTCTCATTGTGTCCTCACATGGCCTTTCCTCTAGGTGCGTGCCTCTCTGCTGTCTCTCCCTCTTCCCTGAGGACACCAGTAATATTGGAGTAAGGCCCCACCACAAGGACCTCAACTTCAACTTAAACATCTCTTTGAAGGACATATTTCCAAATACAGTCATATTCTGAGGTTGCGGGGAATGCTTCAACATGTGAATTTTGGGGGAACACAATTCAATCCCTAGTCTCATGGTCACCTGCTCATTTCTGACCACCACATTGCCCAAGTCTCACTTCTTTCCTTTCCTGATCTCACCCAGGCTGTGTTATATGCCTTTCCCACAAAACCAGTCTTATATCACTATCTGCCCACTCTACATTGTTTTATAATCTTCTGCTGCCATTTAACCTCCTCTGCCAAACTATGCAACTTGAGGTGAGTGCTATGTCTTATTAACAGAAGTATCCTTGGGACTTATCACAATGCGTGGCATATGAAACAGGAACAATTCAAACATAGTTGAATAAAGAAATAAATGAAATAAACAACAAAAGCTAGGAGAATATTAGTTTGATGCAAAGAGTAGTTATTCTTGGCACCTGACCTCATCTCTTTCTTCTCTGAGAGGGTAGATTGAATGAAGCCATCAGAAGGAAAGCACCCCAGCTTCTCAACAGAAAATCTTCAAATCTATATGTATTTGAATTAATACATGCTTTAGCTATTTTCATTTGAAGTGGGTGGGGGAGGCTATCTTATTCTTTTTTTTTTAGTTATGAATATTCATGAGATACAAAGATGATTGTCACCCCTCATGCCCATGATGTGAGGGCCAGATTCATACTGGCAGCCTACCCATTACCACAAATTGCATTTGTACCCCGTGTCCCCCACCCAATTATCCCCAACTTCCCTATACCTACCCCTTTCCCTCCCACTCCACTTTGTAGCCCAAGGAATGTTCTCTCCCTCTGCAAGTCCAATGCACTACTGTGGTCCTTCTTTTCTTCCTTCCTTCTCTCTTAGCTCCCACATACGAGTGAGTATATGCAGTATTTATCCCTCTGGGCTTTGCTTATTTCACTCAACATAAGTTTCGAGGCTATCTTATTCTAAACCCAAATTCCCTACTTCTGCTGTGGAAGCAATTCAGCCCATATATACAGGATTGCATTTCTTTGATTAACTTCTCACTCTCCTATATCCTCAACTGCTCTCTTTTTTTCTAAAATGTTCAAGTGTCTTCCATCTGTGGAAAAAAAAGTGCTTCTAATGTAGGTCTAACCATGACCCTCCAGTTATCCTTCATGAACAGATATCTTGAAAGAACAATTTACATTCCTGATCTCAAATTCTTACCTGTTCCTCACACTGCAATGAAGTAAGCAGTCTCTTACTTTAAAATTTTACTCATGCTATTCTGAGGAAAAAAAAATCCTTTGCCTACATATTACTAAACCAAATGAGCAACTTTAAAACTCGCATAACTTTCAGCAATATTTAATACTGTCTTCCCTTTCCTTCCTACAATTCTATCTGCAATTCTTATGTATTTTCTGGATCGTATAATAACACAATGGCATTCCTTTGCATGTCAGAAGCCTAGGGGTTACTTTTTATTCTGTTCCTTTTCCTTACCCTCCAATTTTCATCAGTAATCTTCTAAATATATTTCAATTTCTAGTGCAGACAAATCTCAAAGACTGCCTTTTAGTTTGTCTCATTTTTCCTCCTGCTCCTCTCCAATCTACTCTAGATAAAATACTAGAAACCAGAATG
>NW_007731370.1:129393-132317 GCF_000696425.1 Galeopterus variegatus | reverse complement strand
AAAAAAAATCCTTTGCCTACATATTACTAAACCAAATGAGCAACTTTAAAACTCGCATAACTTTCAGCAATATTTAATACTGTCTTCCCTTTCCTTCCTACAATTCTATCTGCAATTCTTATGTATTTTCTGGATCGTATAATAACACAATGGCATTCCTTTGCATGTCAGAAGCCTAGGGGTTACTTTTTATTCTGTTCCTTTTCCTTACCCTCCAATTTTCATCAGTAATCTTCTAAATATATTTCAATTTCTAGTGCAGACAAATCTCAAAGACTGCCTTTTAGTTTGTCTCATTTTTCCTCCTGCTCCTCTCCAATCTACTCTAGATAAAATACTAGAAACCAGAATGACGGAAAAGGCTATGGGGTTCTGCCCAATACACAAACTGTAGATCTAGCTGTCTATCTGGTAGGCAGAATCCTAAAAGGGCCCCCAAGTTTTCACTCCCTGGTGTGTATGCCTTGTATAATTCCCTTCCCTTGGAGAATGAGTGATACCTATAACTTTCTTTTGAATATGATAATAGTACATCATATTTCACAGGTGAGGGGATTTTGCAGGTGTAATTATTGTTCTTAATCAGTTTACTATAGATTAATAAAAGAGATATTATCTTGGATAGTCCTGGCCTAATCAATGCCCTTTATAAAACAGACACTCTCTTGCTGGCCAAAATTAAGCTAGTGGCTATGTTGTGAACCGTGGTGCGGAGTGGCATCTCCATTCTGCCAACAACCCAAATGAGCATGGAAGAAAAGTTGTAGCCCAGGATCACAGCCTGGCTGACACCCTGATTTCAGCTCTGTGAGACACCCCAATCAGAAGAACCAGCTCAGTGGTACCTACCCTCTGACCTGGGTCAGAAGGTAATACATGATGTTTTTAGTGGCTAAATTATTGAGCTCTTTTGTTTAAAGTATTTCAATGTGTTTACAGGGCCCTTATAATAAAATCTTCAGCATGGCTTCTAAGGCTGTCCATGAAGTAAGCTTTGCCCCTCTCTCCAGCCTTCTCCCCTACCAGCTTCTCCCTTGCTGCATTGGAGCCAGTTAATTAAGACTTCTTTCAAATTTTCATGTGTCAGATTCTCTCTTACTTTCAAGTTTTTACACTTATCTCTTCAACTCTACCATCTCACTGCTACAACTCTGATCAAGCCATAGTCATCTTTTTTTTNTCTCTTCAACTCTACCATCTCACTGCTACAACTCTGATCAAGCCATAGTCATCTTTTTTTTGAATTGAATTACTATTATCCCTCCTCACTGATCTCCCTGCCCTGTCCTGTTTCTCTCCTACTATAGCCTATGCCTGGCAGAGCAGTTAGACTAAAGCTATTAACAAGTCAGATAAAGAATCTGCTCTGCTCAGAGCTTCACAAAATCTCCACATTTCCTTTGGTCTTTTGCTTTGGGAAAAGCCAAAGTCCTCAAAATGGCTTTGAAGGCGCAGTCTGACCCCCTACGATCTTGCTAATCTCCTTTTTGCTGCTTTCCCACTAACCCACTTGGCTTCGGCCTGCCTCATTTTTGTGCTTCTTTGGACACTCCAGCTTGTTCCACCTGAGAGCACAGCTGTACTTTCTGCCTGAAATGCTCTTCCCCCAGACAGACACATGACATTTACCCTCACTTCTTTCTTGTCACTCACATGGCACCCTATTAGCCTGTCTCTCTTTGACCATGCTATTTAAAAGAACAACCTCCCCTAACAATTCTTATACTCTTCTCTGATTTTTTTTTTTCTCTGTAGAATTTATCATGGTCTTTCATTCCATATGCGCATATTTGTTTTTTGCACATTTGTTGCCTAGAGTGTAAACTCCCCTGGGGACATGGATTATTGTCCCCTTTACTGTTGTATCCACAGTGCCTAGAATAGTGACTGGTACATAGTAGAACATGAATAAGTACATGCAAAATAATTGATTGTCAAAAAAAATTGTTTGAGACACAATTTTCTACCTTCTCTCATCCCCCACTCGACCCTGAGGAAGCACACCCACTTTTATTTTTCTTAATTAGCTCTTATGTATTCCCTCACTCTTAGAATAGGTTATGTCTCTCCAGGAAACATTTTCATAGAACTGTGCATGTAGCCCAATTACAGTCATGCTTGAATTTAACCAGCACTGCTACAAATATATCATTAGTTTCAATTGCTGAATATGCATTCCTAAATATAAGGGAGCTCTATTATTCATTACTTTACCCCCCGACTAATACAGTACCTGCAACACTGAATGGGCTGTATGGGTATTTAAGCTGTAGGCCTATAGCTTGTAGAATACATAAGCAACCACATCTCTCTTCTTTTATTCAATTCTTATCTTCGCTCGGTTTTGCCTGGCAGAATGTCAAGCATATAATTAGTACCTGATGCATATTTTTTGATTCATTGATTGATTTGAAGAATCTTTCAAGTGTAGTTTTCTACATAAAGGTAAGCAGCTGTTTTTGTTTTGTTTTGTTTTTAAGTGGGTTTTTTTTGTTTGTTTCCTTTTGTTCTTTTGGTTTTTTTTTTTTTCTTTAAGGAGATTAAGATACATTGTTCTGTAAAACTAAATACTTTAGCTTCCTTTTGTTCTTTTGGTTTTTTTTTTTTCTTTAAGGAGATTAAGATACATTGTTCTGTAAAACTAAATACTTTAGCTTATTCATCCCTGGGAAACAAGTAGGAAGGACTGACTGTCTCAAGTACAAAAATAATACTTAGGAGTCAGAAATCAAGCACTAGAGAATAATGGCCAAATTAGCCATGAAGTAATGAGGTAGAGCCATAGGAGGACACCTCCATGATCAAAACTCTATCCTCCAATATGCCTCTGGAATTATTTTAGTATGAAATGAATGCTTTCTAAGGTCAATTGTAGGTTATTTTGAAATTTAAAGTGAAGGGAAAATATATACATATTCCTTAAT
>NW_007731370.1:126342-127611 GCF_000696425.1 Galeopterus variegatus | reverse complement strand
TGTTTTTTGTTTTTCCCTTACCCCTACCCAGTTACACTGTCCCTTTTACACTTGATGAGTCTGAGTTTTCCACCTAATAATTAATTGAGCTGCTGTTTAGCAGATAATGTAAAATAAACTTGGACTCCATCAATCCAAGTGAGATGGACATTGAAAGCAAAATTTACCGAGGGCTGCAGAGATGATAGATCAAGACTGAGCAGTGTGCGTCTGTCAATATTCACAACTGTGTTGTTCCCTTGGAGATTGTTATTTTAAGGTAAATTAGGACCTCACTGAAAATAAAACTACACAGCAAGGAAAAGCATCTCCAATTTTCTACTTTCTGTAATAAAATGTTTTCATTCCTACAACTCAAGAAACTGATTCACGTTTTGACTTTGAAACAGTTTCAGGCCCGAGGTCAAAAGAACAGTCTCCATTAATGTTAGGTACTTTATAGGACTCATTACTAATGTTTAGTTCTTGCTTAAAATTATGATATTGCCTTATTATCTGAAATTGTGATTTATAAATGATAGCAGTGTAAAAGTGTCACTAATTCATAATTTTAGAATATAACTCATGGAAATTTTCTCTGATATGTTTTATGAAAGAGGAAATACTCAAGCTTTTTAATTAATAACCTGCCCTGGAAAACCATCTTTCTAGAACAGTACTGAGAAGACTTAAGAATAGCCAATAATAGTCTGACATCCCCTTTTATTTCAAAAGGAATCATTTGCTATTAATAATGGTAAGCAGGGTTTGGGGACATTTTATGGGCGCATCATTACTTTAACTTGTCAGCTGGTTTTATGTTATAAAGAGGAGGGTGACGGGGTGAACCAAGCTTACAGGCATATATAACATTATGGAAGGTGAGGAATCCATGATGCTTCATTAGACAAGCCATTTCATTTTGTCACTGAGTAATAGCAAAGTCATTGCTATCTGAAGAATTAGTGCAAAGTTATCATTTGCCATCTTAGGTTTTGTGAAAATATTTTACATACAAATGTTAATATCAATTTACATAATAACATCATTCAAGGAAAATTTAGATACAAATATCTAAAATATTTTTGTTTCATTTAAAAAAATGAAGTGTGTACATAAATTTGAGTTTTGTTTGCAAAATTAGAAATGTTATGGTCAATTTTTTATTACTTGACAGTACTGCTGGTTGGCAAAAATTGTTAGAGCTATACTGGACATACTCTCTGCTTCCCCTTACCCCAATCCCACTCTCTCCCCTGCCCCCCCAGCTGTAGCCAAAACTTTTACCTT
>NW_007731370.1:121972-125941 GCF_000696425.1 Galeopterus variegatus | reverse complement strand
AATGAAGTGTGTACATAAATTTGAGTTTTGTTTGCAAAATTAGAAATGTTATGGTCAATTTCTTATTACTTGACAGTACTGCTGGTTGGCAAAAATTGTTAGAGCTATACTGGACATACTCTCTGCTCCCCCTTACCCCAATCCCACTCTCTCCCCTGCCCCCCCAGCTGTAGCCAAAACTTTTACCTTAGAAACATAACAACAACAAAGAATCAGGATATAGAATATGTTGGACATAGAATCACAGATATTAGAATATTTGAATAGCATTTCCTTGAAACCTTGAGAGGCAAAGCCCATAAACTAATGTGAAATAACAAGAGATAATTTCACCAAGCTTTTATTGGTTTTAATATTATAAGAAAATATATCATATTTACTAATATTATAAGTAAATTTAATATGTGAGACATTCATTCATTCAAAACAATGTGCTTAATAGAGATTGTTTACTTGGGTGGAAAGGACTGTGAACAAGACAGTTTTCACTGAGCTATCTTATTTCAATGTAACAGATAATTTAAAAAATCCACATATTTAGGTAATACTTTAGTCTAATATGTTACAGATAAAATGCAGTGAGGAAGAAATAAAATAGGATCTTGACAGAGAAAGTGAGTGGGGAAGGTTGGATTGTGCTGGTGGGACTGCATTCGTGGAAGTCCTTTCCAAGGAAACATTTAGCTGAAACCTGAGTGATGAGAATACGGTAAGCCCAGCAAACTAAGGAAAAGCATTCCAGGCACATAGAAGAGTTAATACCAGTTTTCTCCTGTCAAATTTGCCCTGTGATGAGAGATTTCAAGATCTTATCATACATTTGCAACTTCTCCATACTGTGAGATCTTCAGCATCTCTCTAAACACTGACCACCCTGGTCCTTGGAGACTCTCTGACTCTCAAAACTAATCCTCAAGAATGGTGACTTTCTATCATGTTTACAGTGCACTATAAATATTCAATGTCTATAGCACTTAGATAAATTCATGCATTCTAATCAGCTGCAAAGTAAAAAACAAAGAAAACACAGATGTTTGAACATTCAGAATCATTTTGCCTTGAGCTATCTCTCCAGCAGTGAGCAGGCAATCCAGCAATATTTGAAAATTTCTTCTTATTATTTCAATTCAACTTTTATTTAATATCAGACCTCAAGATTAATATTGTATCTCAAAAAATACTAAGGAAAATCCTAATGGGTGATTTCATAACTTTGTAAAATAGGAATTAATATCAGTGAAATCTTTGAATTTGCTCATATTTATATTACTTCGCACTGAGACATATAAATCAGAAAATCTGACCCCACAAAGATTACCAGATAAGGAGTCCAATCTAGGTACAAGGTCAAGGACCAACACATGCTCTTCATCAATAACATGCCCTGCAAATGTCCACAAATTTCTCAAACAAGTGTACCAAAAATCCATGTTTCTCAAGGGACACAATATTCCCAAATGGGAGATGGGGAGGGAAGGAGTGGTTGTGTGGAAATGTGTCTTTTGCTGTATGTTAAGTTTCCCTGACTCCTACCCATTAAATGTCATTGCAACTACCCAGTTATTGTGACAAACAGAAAAATGAAACATTACCACATATTTCCAAATGTTCATTGTGCTAGAAAATTTTATCTTAAGTTGTGTTCCTAATACTACTCTCCTGTGTGGTATTAATTTGTGTTACAATAAGAAAATATGTTTATAGGTCATCTGTTACGTTTGATACATAATATGTCAAACAGTAAAGCAGATTTGTTTTTGTAGAAATTTTTCAAACCTTAATATGCTAAGGAGAACTGCAGATTTCAAAAGGATGAGCATAGGCCAAAGTGTTTATAAACTTTTCTAAGTTTATTTGATGAAAAAAATGTCTTTTTCAAGAATCATTTATAAGAAATTGACTAGATGATCTTTAAAATTCATACACTATCTGATGGAGCTTGGATGTGCTGTCCCCTCCAAAACTCATGTGGAAATTTGATCCCCAATGTGGCAGTGCTGGAAACAGATTGAGTCATGGGGGCGGAACCCTAATGAATGGATTAAGGCTGTCCCTGGGAGAGAGGGTATTAATGAGTGAGTTCTTGCTCTATTAGTTCCCACAAGAGCTCATTGCTTAAAAAGACCCTGGCACCTTCTCCTTCTCTCTTGCTTCCTTTCGCCATGTGATCTGCTCATACCCACCGGCAGCCTGCCACTTTCCGCCATGAGTAGAAGTAGCCTGAGGCCCATGCCAGATGCAACTGTCCCAGAATCATAAGCCAAATAAACCTCTTTTCTTTATAAATAACCCAGTCTCAGGTAGTTCTGTTATAGCAACACAAAACAGACTAAAACACTATCACATTACATATTATGTAACTGAAAATTTTATTTTTCTTATTTTTGGAGATTCTTTTTTTTTATTATTTTAACTTCTCAATATACATTGTAGATGATTTTCATGTCCCTTTATCAGTTCCTCTATCCCCCCCCCAACTACATCATATCTATTCACTTGTCTTAACAAGTTCAAGGAATTGTTGTGATTGTTGTGTCTTCTTCCCCCCAACACTTTATTTGTTTGTATATTTATTTATTTATAGCTCCCACAAATAAGTGAGAACATGTGGTATTTCTCTTTCCGTGCCTGACTTGTTTCACTTAACATAATTTTCTCTAAGTCCATCCATGTTGTTGTGAATGGTAGCATTGCATTCTTTTTAATAGCAGAGTAGTATACCATTGTGTAGATATACCACAGTTGCCTTATGCATTCATCTGATGATGGACATTTGAGCTGGCTCCAACTCTTGGCTATTATAAATACTGCTGCAATAAACATGGGCATAGAGGTATTCCCTTAATATGATGATTTCCATTCCTCTGGGTATATTCCCAGCAGTGGAATAGCCGGGTCATATGGTAGATCAATCTGTAATTGTGTGAGGAACCTCCATACCATTTTACATAAAGGCTGCACCATTTTGCAGTCCCACCAACAGTGTATGAGAGCTCCTTTTTCTCCACAACCTTGTCAGCATTTATCATTCTGAGTCTTTTGGATATTAGCCATCCAAACTGGGGTTAGATGATATCTCAAAGTGGTTTTGATTTACATTTCCCAAATGCTGAATGATGTTGAACATTTTTTCACGTGTCTGTTGGCCATTCACATATCTTCCTTTGAGAAATGCCTGTTCAGCCTCCTTTGCCCATTTTTTAATTGGGTTGCTTGTTTTTTTGCTGTAAAGTTGTTTGAGTTCCTTGTATGTTCTGGATATTAATCCTTTGTCAGATGTATATTTTGCAAATATTTTCTCCCACTCTGTTGGTTGTCTTTCCACTCTGTTGATTGTTTCTTTTGCTATGCAGAAGATTTTTAGTTTGATATAATCCCATTTGTTTATTTTTCCTTTGGTTGCCCATGCTTTTGGGGTCATATTCATGAAGTCTGTACCCACTCCTACTTCCTGGAATGTTTCCCCTATGTTTTCTTTAAGGAGATTTATTGTTTCAGGATATATATTTAATTCTTTAATCCATTTTGAGTTGATGTTGGTATATGGAGAGAGGTACAGGTCTAGTTTCATTTTCCTACATATGAATATCCAGTTTTCCCATCACCATTTGCTGAAGAGGCAGTCTTTTCCCCAGTGTGTTGACTTGCTGCCTTTGTCAAAGATCAGATGGCTGTAGATGTATGGGTTGATTTCTGGGTTCTCTATTATATTCCATTGATCTGTATGTCTGTTTTTATTCCAGTATCATGCTGTTTGGTTATTATAGTTTTGTAGTATAGTTTAAAGTCAGGTAGTGTTATGCCTCCAGCTTTATTTTTTTACCTCAGGATTTCTTTGGCTATGTGTGGTCTTTTATCACTCCATGTAAATGTTAGGATAGTTTTTTCTATATCTGAGAAAAATGTCCTTGGAATTTTGATGGGTATTGCATTGAATCTGTAGATCACTTTGGGTAATATGGACATTTT
>NW_007731370.1:119302-121338 GCF_000696425.1 Galeopterus variegatus | reverse complement strand
TCTCTTCACAGAGATTTTTCACATCCTTGGTTGCATTTTGAAAGACTAAAAAGCCTGTAGGAAAGAAAGCACTAATGCAAAATATTTAATTTACAGTAAAAGTCAAATAATATAATGATAATATGGGTGGTTCTTAAATTTGGAAAAGAAAGGCAACATAATATGGAAGGTTCTATGCTAAACATTTTTCTTATGATTTCTCTTTTGATCACTATAACAACCCTGTGAATAAATTAATTGTTTTGAATCTGCTACTGAGAAAATGGAGATAAAGAGATGACTTGCTTTGTTAGGGTAAAAGTTAAGTTGCTGCGAAAGAATAATTCAAAATTCTCAAACAAGACTGAAATCTATTTCTCCTTCACTTTACAGACAAGATGTAGTTGGGTGTTCAAGGGTCAGTAGATGGCTCAGACACACAAAATCCTTTAGGGAATCCTTCAATCTTGTTTCTCAGCAATCCCCTAGTGTTGCCTTAAAGAAAGTGACCTAAAATTTTTTATAAGTTATCTATATTAAGGGAATCTGAAAAAAAATAGCCTCTAGCTTCTTCCCTGTTAAAACTTGATTAGGCAGGGAAGATGTTTTATTATTAGAAGGAAGAAAGGGGAGAATGGATACTGGTGAGGGGAATTTTCACTCTCTGGCAAATAGAAAAAGATGTGATATTATGAGATATGTATTTAGGTCTTTGTCCATAATTTCTGGCCCCAATCTCCTATAACCCTTGTAATTTCCTAAGTGAAAAGAGCAGTAGGAGAATTGTTTTTCTAATGTTTGGTCTCTGACCCAGTACCTGAGACAGAGATTCTAATATCCTTGTAAACAGGGGTGCTAGGAGAATCTTTTGTTCTAATATTTGGTCTTTGACCTCAGTTCTTGACACAGAGATCCTAAATCCCTTGACATTTCCTGGGTGATAGGAGCATATTTTGTTCTAAGGATATGACTGTTTGTGGGCTCCTATATAGGGACTAATCACCAGAAAGACCAAGAAATAATTATAAGCTTGGAGCTTTCTGCACGCACGCACACACACACACACACACACACACACAAACACACACACACACACACACATTCTCTAGAGAGGAGAGGGACTGGAAATAGAGTTAATAATCAATCATGCCTACATAATGAGGCCTCCAGGGGGTTGGAGAGCTTCCAGGTTGACAAACACATCCACCTGCCAGGAAGGTGGTGCACTCTAATCCCATGGGATGGAAGCTTCTACACACAGGAACCTTCCAGACCTAACCCTATGAATCTCTTCATCTGGCTGTTCATTTGAATCCTTTATTAAATCTTAAGTGGGTAAATTTAAGTAAGATGTTTCCCTGAGTTCTGTGAGCCCCCATAGCAAATTAATTGAACCCAAGGATTGTGAAAACCCTGATTTATAGGGGGTAGGTCAGAATCACAGGTCACAATTAGTTTGCAACTGGCATCTGAAGTGGGAGGCAGTTTTATGACACTGAGCCCTCAGCCTGTGGGATCTGACACTATCTCCAGGTAAATAGTGTCAGAATTTAATTGAATTAATAGAAACCCAGCTGGTGTCCACTGGAGAATTGCTTGGTGTATGCAGAAACAATCTCTACACAAATGTCACAGTAGTGTTCTGTATTGACTGTGTAAGAGAAAAGAAAACAGTTTATCCCCCTATCTATATAGAGGAAGAGAGAGAAAGAGTCAGAGAGAGAGAGAGAGAGAAAAAAAAAAAAAGACCTATTTACACTGAAACACAGTGTCCCCTCATTATACAAATAAAATTGCATAACAATAGTAATTGTATCAAATATTCGTAAAGGACTATATGCCACAATACTGTTCTAAATACTTAGCATACATGTATTAACTCCTTTAACTCCCAAAACAACCCTATAGTGTAAGTACTATTATTATTGCCACCTTATGGAATTGAAGCAGAGATTCAGTGACCTGTGCAAAGGCACACACCAGTGAACAGTGGACTTGGAATTCCAGAACAGGCTGCTTGGCTCTTGGATTCCTGCTCTGCTGTTTCTCCATGACCA
>NW_007731370.1:117091-118373 GCF_000696425.1 Galeopterus variegatus | reverse complement strand
AGAATGGTTCTTTGTGTACTTTGATTGTCTCTATATGTTTGATTATACTGTCATCCAAATTAACAGTGACTATGTTAGAAAAAGTGGGGAAATGAGGATTTAAGTCTTTGAAAATATCTTTTTTATATATATTATGGTAAAAAATAAGAGATTTATAAAAAATAAGAGGTTTATCTCAGCTAGATCTATGTGGTCCTACACTATATTAAACTCCAGTAGCTACTGTAAAATGATTTTTCAGGGTTTTTTGCTTTCAGAATTCAGTGGTTTTTCTCAGCTTAGAAAATCACCATTCACAGCATATCTATTATGACAGACTTTGCTTATCAACATTAGAAACTCAACTAGATCCTTAGACATTTTATTTTCTTCAAACAGATATACTCCTTTAGACTGTAAATGAAACATAAGTTCATAATAGTTTTAGATATCTTAAAAGTCCTGAATATTTGGCATTGTGCCAATAGACCTCATGTTAGTCTGTCATGGTGATCACTACATGTGCCTAAATTGTGTCAGTCTGAGAATATCCTGTTCCTATTTCAAAGTGGAAAACACCTATGATACCTATTGACCTGAAGGAGTCGTGGTATTAGTGTCTGCATCACACAAGAAATACTGTGAGGCTCCATACATTGCTTACATCTGGCAGTCCAGCAGGTAGAGCCAAACCACGCAAAGAAGAAAGAGGATGGCAATCCTGATGCATTTCAGCACTGTTGTGAGCCATAAAGAGACAAATGGAAAATATGAGCCAATGACATACTTCAGTGTTAGGACCACGTAACAGGACTTTGGTACTATGCCTGGCAAAACACATGGCACTCTCTCTGCTGATTTACTCATGGAGAATCAGTTTACTGCAAAGCCTATGAATACGGAAGAATATGATTTTTCTGATTATTTATAATATTAATTTCCCCACATTCATACTTCATCTAAATCCTGAATTAGCTAGTTGAATATAGGTCATTTAACACATACTATTAACAAAATCAGGGTTAAGTGGTCCTTTATTCATTAATGAGTCTCCAAAAATAAAGTGTGAGGTTTGAATTTCTAAGCTCAGAGGTGACTGTGATTTTTTTAAAGCTTTATTAAGCCATTATAAGTTCTTTAAATTACCCAGACCCCATTGCAAAAGGGAAAAATTTTCAACTAGGTGTCTTTTAGTTCTAGCTCTCTTTTTTTCTTCCCAGTTACTTGCTCTCATAATAGCCCTAAATTGTTTGGTGGCGCACTGCTACAGTGCGCCGCTTGGGAGTGCTGCGGCGCTCCCGCC
>NW_007731370.1:115954-116719 GCF_000696425.1 Galeopterus variegatus | reverse complement strand
AAAAAAAAAATGCTAAACTAGGTTTACATTGAATACTGCCTGAGAAATAACATTTCTTTCATAAATGTCAGGCAAAAACATGTCCTTGAAATCCTAAACAGGGCAGACATATTTTCTTTTAAGTGAGATACTCCAAAAAGTGGCAGCTGTAAATAGGTAAATGTTCTAAAGTGTGAATAGTTTTTCTCACACTTACAAGTTATTTCCTATCACAGAAGAGGTGCAAGAAGTTTTTATATCTTTTGAATCTTGATTATTTTTTCTAAAGTTTGACCTAAAGTGCATGTGTAAATTAAAGCTACACAAATTTTGGTGACTTCTTTTTTGCTTTTTAAAGTTTATTTATATCAAAATCTATCCCTGTAAATATAAACTCTAGTCTCTGCTCTCCTCGAAACCCCCACCCACACATCATCCTTTTTCCCTCCTCTCATCCTAATCAATATTAATTGACTCACTTTCCTCTCTGGAACCAAACACCCTTTTATAATGGTCTTTTAGTGTTTTCTCCAAGAATATCATTTACAACCAAGGTTAATTTTGCATCAGCCCCATTTTCAAGCCAGTATTGTTAGGGGTATCTGTGTGTTTGAAACATCCTTAAAACCATTTGACAAAGGTAATTATTGTGAAAGTATAATTTTCAAAACTGAAACTTAAAGGAAGGGAAAACTTGATCAAAGACCATTTGAGGAATGAAGTATTTAGTCACTTACAAAAGAATGTTGGAAGGAGATCACTAAGTTAGATTAAGAACCAGTTAAT
>NW_007731370.1:114438-115549 GCF_000696425.1 Galeopterus variegatus | reverse complement strand
GACAACTTCATTGTATCTGGCTTCTCATCAATAGTAAATATGTAGCAAGTCAAACAAAACTAAATTTCACTGAACAATTAAGCAATTTTTGAGTGGGCCTGTTAGAAGATATTCTACAATGACATTGAATGAACACATATTTCCTTATTTTGGGTCCTTTTTCTTAACATGATTATTCCTTCATTTAATAAGAATGATCTACTTCTATAAAGCTTCTAATGATAGCCCCAAATATAAATATATATACATATATAGTCTTCATTAAAGATGAAGAAAAGGAAAATTCCTAGATAAATGAAATATCATTTCCTGAGAAGTGAGAACTGACAACATAGAAAAAAGGTTTCAGCTTCCCACAATCAGCAGGATATTTATTTCTAAGATGATTGTGATTTCCTATCATGTTATTATTTAATAAAGGTTATTTTCATAGCATTTAGACACATTTAAAATCTTTATCATGCAGTTTTATGTAAAGAAGTTTATGTATTAGAAAATATACTTCATAAAATATATTCTATTTGTTCATTAAATAAGATCAGCCAATTGTTATGTAAGATTGTTTTTTTAGGTAACATATATTTATTGAACATTTATTATGTGCAGGGCAGTAAGGAAAGGATGACCATACAAACAAATGCTCTTTGTATTAAGAAGATTACTATCTAGATGATGCATGAAAACGTTTAGTTATGATTTATTTCAGACTGAGTAGTATTGTAAGAGAGCTGGTATAAAGGATTATGCAGGGGAAGATCTAATCTGGGTCGTGAATGAGCAGTGAGATTCAACTGGTTGAGAAGAAGCAGTGGATAAACATGGGGTGTCAGGAAAATCAGGAGCAAAGCATGGAAAGTCAATAGAAAATTTCCCAGGAACTTCAGATATTTGACTTGAAGATATGATATTTTTTCAAAGAAGACTAAGATGAATTATGTATGAAAAAGTAAGATTGGGGCACTCTTTGCTTCATCTTAAAAGTTCTGTGTTTCTATGTAACACAAGACTAATGTGTTTATCCACTTGGAGAGAAAAATATAGACATTTTATTAACTCTTTACAAAGTACAAATGAATGAGATTGTCTCAATTGTTTCTTCTTCTTTTTTTTT
>NW_007731370.1:109894-112938 GCF_000696425.1 Galeopterus variegatus | reverse complement strand
ATGATTGTATAAATAATATATTACTTTAATTTTATTCCTATTTAAATAAGAGCTATGCTGTATGGAAACATATAAAATATGTGAAATAGTGCTTGTTAGATATTCTTTGACAAGATTATTAAAATACTCCACAATTTGTCAGATCTATTGCAGATATATTTATCCCTACCTCTGGCAGTTAATATGAGGTGTACTGTTTTAATAATTCACATATCTGAATGTTCTAATGGGTATATAAAAAAGTATTGTGACCTTAGATAATTACAGACCTAATCTAAAAATACCCAGATGTAAGGTATAATATCGCACAATAATAGTACGTGGTAATATTATCTAACTTATGGCGGTAGATTTCAACCAGTCCTAGATCCCTTGCCCACTGGCCAAGGGACATTTGCAGTTTCTGGTACATTTGGATTGTCATAATGGTAGTGGGGAGGTTGTCACTACCAACAAATGGAGAAAGGCCAGTAATCCTGCTAAACATCTTATATTGCCCAGGACAACACCCTCCCCCACCCCTAACAAAAAATTATCCAGCCCAAAATATGAATAGTGCCTAGATTGAGGAACCCTGACTTATAGAATTGGTTCAAAATATAAGCTATAAAATCTTAATTTACTTAATCTAATGCATTTATGTGATCATATCTTGGTGGGTGGCAAACAGATTGTAAAGATTAAATAACACTCTTTATGCATAATTTGCCTTAATTCATTCGACAGTCTTTTTTTAGTGTGTACATAAGAATATGGTTACTGATAATGTTCATTCTGTGTTTATGTGAAAACTAAGATCCAGCAAAAACACTCTCCTACTCATTCTCTGTCAGTGTATATTAATACGTTCAAAATGTTACTATTTTAAAATGAGAATTTCTCTATATTTGTCAGAGGAATTTTATTAACCAGTCCTTAGTACAAAAATAAAATCAGTATCATAGGACAAAGACAACATAAAACTAGAATAGGAAGGGTTCTGCTCGGTAGGCTGGTAAGGCCCGATTTTCCATCAGTTTAAAATCATGCAAGGGGCTATAAACTTGATAATGTAGAACAAAGAATTCTAAAACTTTTAGGTTCTAATTTACTTGGTGCTTTTAGATTCATCCCTAATTTTCTTTTCCTTAAAAGAAATCTCAGATCTGGCATGGGGTTTTTTCTCTCTTCATTTATATTTCATACTTTCCACCCACACATTTCCTATCTTTTAGGAGAGAGTTATAGGAAAGTGTGGAAGAAATTGACTGTCACCAGGCCAAAGATAAGCAAAACAATATCAACAACAAAGTGGGTGCAACTAGATAGATCCATACCTGACAGATTCGTTACATTTTTTCCTGTTTGGTGTCCATTATGCAAAACATTGTAGTTCTTTTAGTTACAATTTTCAAGAAATGTTTTAAAATACGTATTCAGTCATCTTTTGGTGATGGTGATAAAAGACAGTATAACATGATGCTACCAGATAACAGAGCAGGCAGATTTTTGCTGGATGAGACTCAAGTAAAACGGATACAAGTTCTTGCAGTATTCTCTAGAATACTTCAGAAAGAAAAGTAGTAAACACTTTACCCAATGCAGTCTGGAAAATAAACAAACAACAAGAATAGGAGACTGGTAATGAAGATCTATTAGATAAGCATTCCAAATTAAGCAATGATTAAATGTTACCAAGAATGTCCTTTCCAGTGTGGGCCACTACAATTAACAAAAAACACATAGAACTTAGGCTTTGGGGAACAATGATGAAGACTAAACTATGAACTATAGTACACAGATAAAAGTATTAGTGTGATTCAAGTAGAGGAGGAAAGAACACAACAAAATATAACAATAATATGGGTAAAAATTTATTTTCACCCAGTGCTGGTGGGTATGTGAACTGACACAGCCATCTGGGAAAACAGTCTGATAGCACCAATTAAAATTTGAAAAGCGAATATTTTAATTTGTTGTTGGCTGAGTGCTAATAGTGATAGTTC
This sequence comes from Galeopterus variegatus, assembly GCF_000696425.1. NCBI lineage: Eukaryota > Metazoa > Chordata > Mammalia > Dermoptera > Cynocephalidae > Galeopterus > Galeopterus variegatus. Next base: position 110,953 of record NW_007731370.1, on the reverse strand, counting down.
TGAGAATAAATTTAAGGGTAGATATGATATACATATTTAATTGAAAAAGATCAATAAAAGTGAAATAATTGCATGTACAAAAGTTGCAATTTAACCTGTATATGTGTACAGATGTATTTCCCAATGATAGCCTCTTAGAGAAAGTGAGTCTTTAATATTTCATAGTTTATAAACCTCAGAAATTTGTTTCTATCCCATTGTAATGTAGTCAGCTGGAATAATCATAGTAAAATAATAGCATTTTTCTCAAATGTGTTAGCTGTGCCCTTTATGAGATATATAAGGGTTTCCTTTACTGTCGTTTATTTATTTCAAGGTAAACCAGAAAAATGACTAAAAATAGAGTAACCCCCAACAATTATTCAGATAGGTACTCAAGTGAGAATACTTCTGTGCGCATCACAAAGATTTTTCTTACTACTACTAGGGATTTGCCTAATTTATTTATCTGAATATCAAAGAATGAAATTGCTACCCATAGGAATGTAACAGTAGTACAGTAACCTATTTGTATGGACTAGGTGATATCAACAAATAATTCAACAAATTAGTTTCCTAAATATTTATTGAGCTAAAGTACATAAGGTGTTAATATACAGCTAAGGGTCAGAGATAAAAATCCCTATATCTACTGAGTTTACAATTCTAGTAAGAAAAGAGAAATTCAAATCAAACAACTTAATATACACAAATACTATGTATACATATAATTATTTTAGATCATGACACAGGCTATGAAGATAAAAAATAAAAGAAAGAGGGATAGTGTGTTTAGGAGCATTGGTGGTAGTGAGTGGGAGATTTTAAATAACATGGTCAGGGAAGGAATTTTAGAAACACTGACATTTCAGCAGAGACCTGAAGGAGGTTGTTATAGGCTGAAAAATGTACCTTTTCTAAGAACTTATCCATGTCCTAATCTCTGAAAACCATGAATGCTACCTTATATGGAGAAAGAAAGAAGGAAGGAAGGAAGGAAGGAAGGAAGGAAGGAAGGAAGGAAGGAGGGAAGGAAGGAGAGAGGGAGGGAGGGAGGGGGAGAGAGAGCGAGAGAGAGAG
>NW_007731370.1:93972-108951 GCF_000696425.1 Galeopterus variegatus | reverse complement strand
AAGAAAGAAAGAAAGAAAGAAAGAAAGAAAGAAAGAAAGAAAGAAAGAAAAGAAAGAAAGGGTTTCTTTATTGATTTATTAAATGAAGGACCTTGAGATGGTGAGATTATCCTGGACTGTCCAATTGGAACCTGGATGCTAAATGTAATCATGTATCTTTTTAAAGTAGAGGCAGAAGAGATTTTATTCATAAACACAAAAGGAGAAAGTAGTATACCCACAGAAGCAGAGACTGGAGTAATGCAGCTACAAACCAAGGAATGACAGCAGCCATCAGAAGCTGGAATAGGCAAGGAATGGATTCTCCTCTAGAGCTTTCAGAGGGTGCCTAGTCCTTCTGACATTTTGATTTTGGTCCAGTGACACAGGTTTCAGACTTCTGGTCTGCAGAACGGTGAGAAAGTAAATTTGTATTGTTAAGTCAGTAGGTCTGTGGTAATTTGTTAGAGCAGCCATAGGGAACTAATACAGGAATTAATTGAGAATGCAAGTAATGTAGTACAGATTTGGAGGAAAAAATATTAGAAATTACCTTTTTGGACATATTAAGTGTGAGAAATCTACTAGAAATCCAAGTAGGGATGTGACAGGGATGGTCAGGAGTTCGAGGGAGTGTTTTGGGCTGTCTAGATCAATTTGGTAATTATTGGCATGTAGACTGTAGTTAAGCCATGGGACCAGAAGAATGAGATATTCAAAAAAAAGAAATGAACAAAAAGATCAAATGACTGGAATAGAAAAGGACCCAAAAAAAGAAGGCTAAGAAAAGAGTGGTCCATTGTGGTATCCTGGAAGTCAATAAAGAAAGTGTTTCAATGAGGCCTTCATTGTCAACTATATCCAAAGCTATGGACAGGTTAAGATGAGATGTGTGGGATGACTTTGATTTTAGCCACAGGACGATCATTGATAAACTTCTTAAGAATAGTTTCAGTGGAAGGGTGGAAGCAAATATCTGATTGGACTGGATTCAAGAGAAAATGAAAGAAAAGAAATAGAAGATCACAAATACAGACAACAGTCCTGAATAATGCTATTTAAAAAACATGAAATTCCTATTTTAGTTACTAAATTTAATCCAATCTATAAATTTAAGTGAGCCTAACAGTAACCACATCTAGTGATACACTGTAGAAATAAAATTGGTCATTCAAATATTTGTCCATAGCGTCTTTAACCAAAATGAGACATGATGCAAGTACATTATGTATTAGATAGTTTTTCTTCATTTTCCATATAATCACACTATAATGTAGTAGTTGGAATATAGTGAAATATTTCCTAGTAATGTCACAGTATAGATCCCTTAGCCTATCTTCGCAGAAATGTGTGGAATATATGCCATAATGTGTATACAAGTATCACAAAATTTTACATTTATCAATTTATCTTGATAATTTCATCTCTGTCTTCTTTACTTCAGATTTCTAATAAATATTTAGGTAAAAGCCACAAAATTATAAATTCAATGGGAGAGGATGGCATATTTACCTTACCCATTAATCATAATCATAATCATAAATCATATTTATCCCCACAGAACAGCATCTGTGAAGTGTTCAATAAATGCTTATTGTATGAAAAGTTAAATCAGTGAAAGATGATTTCAACTTGTCTTTGATTTTTGTTTTCTTTTTAACTTAGATGACAATAGAATTATCTCTATTTTCAAGGTGGGGAATCTGAGGTCCCAAGACAACCATGAGTATAAGGAGACAATAATGAGAAAGCATTCACCATTGGAAAACTATTCAAATATATTATTCTGAAAAGAGCAAAAGAGTGACAAAAATCCCACTAAGGTGCCTTCATACCATAATCAAAACTGTTATTACTCCACCTGGGTCCTTCAACCCTCTTACAATTTCTCTTTCAAAAATGTTATTAAAGCCTTCAGTACCCTTTAACAGCCCTTCTGTCCCTCAGAACACCGACTCCATTTATTTTGCCTTTGTGAGTTTATTTCATTTTACGCCATTGGGATCTTAAAAAGGATTTTAGACAAATTGAGAGCATCATCCTGTATTTGAGGTCCCACAAACTTTAGACTTCTAATGTCATTGAGTTATAAATTGGGTATCTTCGTCTGTATTCTATGGATCTATTTTACTTTCATGAATAAAAGTTTCTACTTTCTCCAATTAGTTACTTATATTTTCTTATTGCACTTGTCATATAGCTATATTTTATTGTCACCATGCCTACTAAATTCTAAAGTGTTTGTAATGATAGTTACATATATAATATTCAGCACAATTTTGGCTTTTAGTAAACACTTAGAACCAGATGGAATGATGATGACATCTGCAGATATAAAAATACATGTCTAAAAGACTGATTTTACTCAGAATCTCTGCTTCCATGTGCGTAATAGAAATTGTCTCATTTGTACAGACAGTTTAAATCAAGTCTATGCATTACAGGTATTAGTAATTTTTAAGATACAGTAATACTATATCCCAAGGGTGACACCTATTCTGAAGCTGCCTTATTATTACTTTACTTATGACAAGAAGTTAGCAATGAAGAACAAGTTGCTGTGCACAATGTCTCCTTCCTTGATAGCTGAGGATATTAATTCATGAGCTGCAGGCAAGTACATTGATCTTTCTAGCCATCTAGAAATAAAACGTCATGTAGAGCAACTTCTTCTTCTTTGCTATTCCAGCATAGTTTTCCTCCTCCCTTGAGAGATTTTTTTCTCACATTTAGAATATAAATTTACCCACTTTTTTCTAAGGAAATATGGCAAATATTACCACAGGTTTAGAGGTACTCAGTCTCATTAGTGTCCTGTTTGATAAACACTGCAGTATGCCTCAGGTACTAAAAATACACTATGGTTATGAATTCCTAGGAAGCAAAGCTCTTTTCATTGCCTCTTGCATTAAATTTATGTCTCCTCATATTGACCCCAAAGAGACCAAGGCTGGGTCTGGACAGATGCCCAGTCATGCATGTGGTGGAAAATATAGATAAAGGGGCAAAATGCACAAGACCTTCCTACAAATCTTTTTGAGCAAAATGCCTTAATAAACACTAGTGAATTAACAAGCAGCCAAAATTTCCTGCCCAACTTATACCCATTTCCATAGACAGCATCAGAATTCTTGAATATAGTATGCTAAATAGACACACACACACGCACACACACACACACACGAGTATTGTTTTGACCACTGATATTACAGAACAACTGTCATACAGAAAGTGTTGAGCTAAAGATTAAAATCATATCAAATATATTTTCAGACCTCAATGGAATAAAATTAGAAGTTAACAACAAACAAAACCTTGGAAACTATACAAATACATAAGAATTAAACAACATGCTCCTGAATGACCAGTGGGTCAAAGAAGAAATAAAGCAGGAAATCAAAAAATTCCTTGAAAGAAATGAAAATCTAAGCACAACTTACCAAAACTTATGGGATACTGCAAAAGCAGTACTAAGAGTGAAGTTAATTGCAATAAATGCTTACATCAAAAGAATAGAAAGACCTCAAATAAACAACCTGATGTTACACCTCAAAGAACTAGAAAAATAGGAGCAATCCAAACTCCAAATTAGTAGTCAGAAAGAAACAATTAGTATTGAGCAGAACTAAATGAAATGGAGACCAAAACATGATACAAAAAAATTAATGAAAGAAAATGTTTTTTTTTTTTAGAAGATAAACAAAATAGACAAACCATTGGCCATTCTAACTGAAAGAAGAAAAGAGAAGACTCAAGTAACAAAAATCAGAAATGCAAAAAAAATGAAAAGATATAACTACTGATACCACAGACATATAACGAACTATTAGAGACTATTAAGAACAATTATACACCTATAAATTTGAAAATGTGGAACAAATGGAAAAATTTATGGACACTTACAAACTACCAAGACCGAGCCACGAAGAAATAGAAAACTTCAACAGACCAACAGTAAGCAATGAGATTGAAGCAGTAATCAGCAGTCTCCCAAACAAAGACAAGCCCAGAACCAGATGGCTTCACTGCTGAATTCTATCAAACCTTTAAAGAAGAATTAATATCAATCTATTTCAAATTTTACTATTACAAAAATGTGTAGCAGAGGCCATTCTCCCAAACTTATTCAACAAAGCGAGCATCACCCTGATTCCAAAATCAGACAAAGACACAATGAAAACAACAACAACAACAACAACAACAAAAAAAAAAAAACCTACAGGCAAATATCTTTTTTAAACATAGATGCAAAAATCCTCAACAAAATATTAGATAACAGAATACAGCAGCACATCAAAAAGATCCTACGCCATTATTAAGTGGGATTCATCTCAGGGATACAAAGATGGTTCAACATACACAAAACAATAAATGTGATACACCACATCAAAAAAATCAGGGACAAAAACCATATGATCTTTGCAACTGAGGCAGAAAAAAAGCATTTGACAAAATTCAACATCCCTTTATGATAAAGATTCTCAGAAAATTTGGTATAGAAGGGAAGTATCTCAAAACAATGAAAGCCACATATGACAAACCCACCATCAACATCATCCTGAATGGGGAAAAGTTGAAAGCTTTTCCTTTAAGAACAGGAACAAGACAAAGATGCCCACTCTCACCACTCCTATTCAAAATAGTATTAGAAGTATTAGCTACTGCAATCAAGTAAGAGAAAGAATTAAAGGGCATCCATATTGGAAAAGATGGAGTCAAATTGTCCCTGTTTGCAGATGATAAGACTCTAGATATAGGAAATCCCATAACCTCTATCAGAAAACTTCTGGAGTTCATAAATGAATTAAGTAAAGTTTCAAGATACAGAATCAATACACAAAAATCAGTAGCATTTTTATACACCAACAATGAAAAAGCAGAAAAAGAATGAAGAAAGCAAGCCAACTTACAGTAGCTACCAAAAGAACAAAATACGTAGGTGGTGAAAGATCTCTAAAAGGAAAAGTATAAAGCAATGCTGAGAGAAATCAAAGAGAAAACCAAAAGATGGAAAGACATTCCATGAACACGAATTAACAGTTTGAAAATGTCTGTACTACCCAAAGCATTCTACAGATTCAATGAAATCACCATCAAAATCACCAAAAAATACCACACTAGCCAGAGATATCACACTACCTGACTTCAAATTATACTACAAAGCTATAGTAATGAAAACAGCATGGTACTGGCATAAAAACAGACAAATAGACTAATGGAAAAGAATAGAGAACCCAGATATCAATCTATATACTTACAGCCAGCTGGTGTTCAACAAGAGCACCAAGAACGCAGTAAGGGGAAAGGACAGCCTCTTCAGCAAATGGTTCTGGGAAAACTAGATATCCATGTGCAGAAGGATGAAACTAGATTCATAGAAATCACTATATACTAAAATCAACTCAAATACTTAAATATAAGACTTGAAACTATAACTCCTAGGAGAAAACATAGAAGAAATACTTCAGGATGTAGGACTGGGTAAAGACTTTATGAATAAGACCTCAAGAGAACAGGCAACAAAAGAAAAAATAAATAAATGGGATTATATCAAACTAAGAAATTTCCTGCACAGCAAAGGAAACATTCAAAATAATGAAAAAACAACCTACAGAATGGAAGAAAAATTTGAAAACTGTACATCTGACAAGGTATTAATATCTAGAATATATAATGTTCTCAAACAACTTCACCGTAGAAAAATAAATAAGCTGGTTTAAAAAAATGGGCAAACGAGCTGAATAGACATTTCTCAAAAGAAGACATACAAATGGCCAACAGGTACATGAAAAATTGCTCAACATCATGAATGATAAGGGAAATGCAAATCAAAACCATGTTGAGATATCATCTCACCCCAGTTAGACTGGCTATTATCAAAAGACACAATAGCAAATGCTTGCAAGGATATGGAGAAAGAGGAACAGTTCTACACTGTTGGTGGGACTGTAAATTAGTACAACAATTATGGAAAACAGTATGGAGATTTCTCAAACAACTACAGATAGAACTACCATATGATCCAATAATCCTACACTGCGGATATACCCAAAGGAATGGAAATCATCATAATGGGATACCTGCACTCTCATGTTTATTGTAGCTCTATTTACACTAGCCAAGAGTTGGAAACAACTTAAATATCCATCAACAGATGACTGGATAAGGAAAATGTGGTGTATATACGCAATGGAATAATACTCAGCCATGAAAATGAATGAAATTCTGCCATGTCCAGCAACATGGATGAGCTTGAAAAAAATTATGTTAAGTGAAACAAGCAGTCACAGAAAGAGAAATACCACATGTCATCTCTCATAAGTGGGAGGGAAAGGAAGGAAGAAAGACAAGGAAGGAAGGAAGGAAGGAAGGAAGGAAGGAAGGAAGGAAGGAAGGAAGGACAATCACAATAATACATTGAACTTTCAGAAGGAGAGAGCAAAGCTGTAATTACTAGAGGTGGAAAGGGGAGGGGGAAGAGCTGAGCAAGAAATTTATTAATGGACACAAGGAATGATTATGTTTTACAGTCAATGAATGCTAATTTTCTTGATTTGATCAACATACATTGCACTCAGGCATTGATGTTCAACTCTACCCCACAAATATGTATAATAAATTATTTTTCCATAAAAAAAAAGTTGGACTGAATAATGGGAAGGAGAGAAATCTAGAGTGACATCATTCAGATCACTTAAGAAAATCCCTCATGTAATGGATTGAATTATGTCCCCGCAAAACTCATTGAGGCTTGAATTGTGTCCCCCAAGTTTTATGTATTAGAAATGTGGCCCCCACTGTGATTGTTAAGAGGGTGGGAAATACTATCGTGAAAATTGAAAGGTGGAGTCTTGAAGATGTGATTGGATTATAGGGCAATGCAGTAGTGAATGGATTAAAAATGTTGGTTAGGGGCATTGTTCTGAGGGCTTTAAAAGAAGAGGAGAATCTGTCTTACTCTCTCTCTCTGCTTCCACCATCTTGCAATGTGAGACCCCTGGGTAACTGTTGCCACCTCCAGATGGACTTTGGGATTCCCAGCCTCAGAAACTGTAAGCAATAAATGTCGTTTTTCTTTATAAATTACCCTGTTCCAAGTATTTTTCTATAAGTAGCGAAAATGGACTAATATAGATAATTGGTACCAAGAGCATGGTGTTCCTTATAACAGATACCTGAAAATGTGGAAATGGTTTTGGAACTGGGTGTTGAGGAAAGATTGGAGGAGTTTGTTGTCAGAAGATAACAAAAAGACAAGGGAAAGTTTAGACTGACTGCATTGGAGATTGATTAGATGGTGGTGACCAGAATGCTGATAGAAATATGGACTGTAAAAACCATTCTAGGGAGGTCTCAGATAGAAATAAGGAGTTTATTGGATACTGGGGCTAAGATCACCCTTGCTATGAACTGGCAAGGAATTTGGCTGCATTCGGTCCATGCCCTAGGACTTCGTGGAAGTTTGAACTTAGGATCTGTGAACTAGACTACTTGGCAGAAAAAAATTTTAAGTAGCAAAGCATTAAAGAAGCTGCATGGCTACTTATTACAGCCTATGCTGAGTTCTGGCAGCAAAGGCATGGCATAAAACCAGAATTTAAAAGGGAAGCAGAGCATAAAAATTTGGAAAATTTGCAGCCTGGCCATGTGGTAGAGAAGCAGAGAACATTTTCAGAAGAAAAATTCAATGGTACTAAGAAGATTAACACAAAAGTACAGGATTATCAACAGAAGAGGGGAAAGGCCCTGAAGGCATTGCAGAAGCCTCTGTGGCCAACCCTTCCATTTCAGGCCCAAAGGCCTAGGCAGACAAAATGGTCTTGGAGAACAGGCCTGAGGCACCCTCCATGGCCTCACTGCTTAGGACCACCACAGAAAACTGCTTCGAGCACCAGCACCCCAGCTGCTTTGGCTAAATTGGCCCCAGGTATGGCTGGACATGCAGCTTTGGAAAATACAAGTTGGAAGCCTTGGCTGCATCCATGTGGTGTTGTCTGCAGGCTTGCAGAATGCCAGAGCTGGGAAGGCTTGGGAGCCTCCACCCGGATTTCAAAGGATGTATGGAAAAGTCTGGGGGCCCAGGAAGACATCTGTTGCAGGGGTGGAGTCACTGCAGACCACTTTCATGAGAGCAATGCTGAACAGTAATGTGGGGTCAGAGTTGCAGCAGAGAAACCCCAACAGCACCATATCTAGTGGAGCTGTGAGAGCAGAGTTGCCATGGAGACCCCAGATTTGTGGAGCTACCAGACTGGAACACCAGCCTGGGAGAGCTGAAGTGAGGCCTGAGACCAGGAAAGCCATAGGAGTGGAGTTGCCTAAGGACTTGGGAACCCACCCCCCACGCCAGAGGACTGGAGAGGATGTCAAACATGGAATCAAGATATCTGATTAGCCAGCTTTGAGATTTAATGCCTGTCATGCTGGGTTTCAGACTTGTTTGGGACCTGTTATCCCTTTCTTTTGGCCCATTTCTCCCTTTTTGTATGGGAGTATGTGCCCTATGTTTGTCCCACCATTGTATCTTGAAAGCAGATAACTTAGGTTGATTTCACAGATGGGACTTTGAACTTTGGACTTTTGAGTTGAAGCAAGTTGAGACTTTGAGGATGAAATGAGTTTATTTGCATGTGAAAATGACATGAGTTTTCAGGGCCAGGGGCAGAATGTAGTGGATTGAATTATGTCCCCCTAAAACTCACTGAAGCTTGAATTATGTTCCCCAAGATTTATTTATTAGAAACTTAGCCCCCACTGTGACTACTAAGAGGGTGGGAAATCCTACTATGGTAATTGAAAGGTGGAGCCTTGAAGAGGTGATTGGATTGTAGGACCATGCAGTAGTGAAAAGATTAAAAACGGTGATCAGGGGCATAGTTCTGACAGCTTTTTTTTTTTTTTTTTTTTGTGACCAGTAAGGGGATCATAATCCTTGGCTTGCTGTCGCCCGCACCACGCTCAAGAGCGCACCGGCCATCCCTATATAGGATCTGAACCCGCGGTGGGCAGCGCCACTGCGCTCTCAGCACCGCACTCTCCAGAGTGAGCCACGGGGTTGGCCCTCTGACAGCTTTAAAAGAAGAGAGAGGAGCATCTGTCTTTCTCTCTCTGATCTCTCTGCTTCCACTATCTTGCAATGTGAGACTGCTGGGTCACTATCTCCACCACCAGATGGACTTTGGACTTCCTAGCCTCAGGAACTGTAAGCAAAAAATGTCATTTTTTCTTTATAAATTACCCAGTTCCAAGTATTTTGTTATAAGCAGTGAAAATGGACTAATACACCCCATTAAAGTGGGAGGATAAGAAAAAACATCAGTTAATGCATATATGCAAGAGAAATATGGGCATAAATGTGTAAATATAGAATATGTGTATCTGTTGAATATTTAATCGCATAGTGCTTGCATGCTTGGCCATAAAGCTTCCAAACAAATAATCATTGAATTCCAGAACAATTGAATTAATACTGTAACTGAGCTTGAGAAAATAGCAAGTATTAGGAAATCTTTAGCTTTAGTAGCAAATATTTAAAAGCATGTACTTTGAAGTTAGAGAAATCTGAGATCCATTCATTCCTGCTGTACACTTGAGTAATTATGTGTCTTCTCTAAAAGTAAGTATCTTCGTATAAAAATTGATGAAAATCAAAACCTTCCCTACTTCAAAGGGTTTTATGAGAATTTCGTAAGATATTGTATGGAAAACACATTATCAGAAACAGGTGCTCAATATAGATGGGAAGACAAAATGATGTCTTTGTTAAGATATTAAATTATGGAATCAGACAGAATAAGATTTAAGTTCTGGATCTGCCATATTTTAGAATTTTTTATTGCATTTGCCATGTTATTTAACTTATTGGAACCTCAATTCCCTCATATGTAAAATTATGTCACAACAATGAGTAATTCTTTCTCCTATGTGCTTCAAAGCAGTCCTGTGTTTCCTTTTTATCATAAAATGTTCCACACCCCTATGTAATTACCCATTTACTTCTCCACTTCCACTAGCAGCTCATGTTTCAGGGACTGTGTCTTGCTCAGCAACACATACCCAGAGTCCTTCTCATAAAAAGTGATCAATATATTTGCATAGGATCAATGGCTGAACTAGTAGTATCTACCTCATCAGGTTATTATCCAAGGAATGACAGACTTAGAAAATAATCATAGAGTACTGATTTTTTCCTTATTTCAGGTTCAAATCAAATTTGAAGTGCGCAAGACAAAATGAATACAACCTAGAAAGAACTTTTTAAATGAAGAAAGAAATAAACACAGAGTCTTCTCTCTGTTCACAGTGTTTTGTCTTCTCAGAGTCTGTAAGCATGAATTAGAAAATAGAGAAAAACAGGACCCCAGGAATTTTTGACACAGACAGACCCAACCATGGGAGTCAAGGATACAAGAGGGGTTTCGTAAACTAGTCAATCTATTCTTATTGGGCTAGCTCATTTGAAGTTTAGGCCAGTACAAAATCATGAATTAAAAAACAGGCAAGAATGTGGTCAAGTTGCAAAATGTTTTACTCATTCCTTGAACAATCTTCTATTGAGCAACTCCTCTGTGTCAGGCAACATTCTAGAAAGTGGGGATCACAAAGCTGAGCTAACCACTGATCTATATACTTCACAGTGCTTAAAATGATGCATTTTATGTTACTTGTCTTTTACCACAATTAAAAAAGAAAAAGTTGAACTAGACAGACATGGTCATTGCTCTAATGGAAATGTAGGATGTTACAAATAAATATAAATAAGTAAAGAGAAAAAAGAACAAACAGAATAGGTTGTGATTAGTAGCATGAAATAAACAAAAGAAAAGATAAAAGAGTGAAGGTATGGAGGAAAACTAACTCTACACTGAGTAGGGGGACCGACCAGTTCTTTCTGAAGTGGTGACATTTAAAAAGAATCCTAAAAGTTGAGAAGGAGAAACGCTTTACGAGAAAGAGAAGAGCATTTAGGACAGAATGGATATTATATAAAAAAGCCCTAATGTAGCCAAATCTTGGTACGTCTGAGGAACTGAAAAAAGACCAATATCTTAAGAATTGCGAATGTGGGGATTGGTGGGAAATGGCATAAATTTGAAGAGTTAACTCACGGTCTAATTTTTGTTGGTCTTACTGTGTTTTAGATGCTGGGTATAAAGTATGAGCAAGACAAATACGTACCTTCTCTCATAGATCTCATATTCTGATTAAGGCAGTTAGACAATACTTTAATAAACAGAAAATTCTATGCCATGAATAGAATTAAAATTATTTGGTATTAAAATCACTGAGTAGACATTTCAGGTTTCATGGTCTGGGAAGCCCTTTCTAAGATGATAACATTTAAGCTGTAATCTGAATGACAAGAAAGAGTCAACTAGTCAGCAGAAATAGAATAGCTATTAACTCTCTGAGATGGTAAAGACTTTAGTTTTTGAAAAAAGGAATGAAGACCAATGCGGTGAATAATTGGAAATAGAGGAAAGAAACAATATTGAATAAGAAAGTAAGACCCAGATCATGTAGGGCTTAGGACACCAGGGAAAGGAGGTTGAATTTCTTTCTAAATAGAGAGTTGAATGCAGGTAAATTGTCAGATAAGTTAAAAATGAGATTTAGCAGTATTAAATCTCTGAGGCCTTGACAAGGAAGTAAAGTTATAGAAATGGATGTCCCATTGGGATGGCATGAATGTGAAGAATGAACTGAGGGAGGGGACGCAGGATACACGAATAACATTTGTGAGAAAATTTGATGTGGAAGAAAACTGAAAATCTGTTGATATGAGAAGAACATGGGATTATCTGTGTAATTTCTCTGTCCAAGAATAATCAGTGGCTCCACTGCAAATATGGAGAAGCTGCCTATTCTTCCAGGGTTTGATTTTGCCAAGATAGTAGTATAGCAAGAAATGGAGAAATAAATTGAGTGCATTCCAACAAATTCAATGACACTAATAATGATAATACATTACAGAATTCTGGCTGCACAAATAAAAATCAGCCAGAAAGAGGCTATGGATAATGAGAAGTTGATGGTTTCAGTGGACTAAAGGCTTTGATGTTGTGGGGTTTTGAAATAAATTAGTTCAAAGCATGGAACATTGTAGAAAGAGAAAGGGGTTTCTAAATTGTTTAGATTCTGCTATTTCTAGTGACTAGATCTGAGATTTAACTACATATAGGTGAGATAAATTAGTGGAGCAAGTCACTAAAATAGAGGAAGTTAAGAAACTGAAAGCTAAGATATTCATCTCAAGAGTGAGGTCACCAAAACTGAAAACATCAAGGGTGAGGATTACATAAGTGAGGAAGGATGACCAGAAGTTGAAGACTTCACAATAATGAGTTGGAATTTTGGTTATGTTTATCGTAATATTCAAATTGGTTGCATTTCTCATGCTCTCCAAGTTTCAGCCAATTTATAATAAACTGGTAGCAAACATTATATAATATTTATGATTACATTAAGAAACGAATTAGAATTTGTAAGGAAATGTGTCATTACTAATAGTGTCATATGTAATTATTGAATTGCTATTGAATTTTTATACCAGTGTAATAGTTGTATTGAATAAAAAAAAAAAAGAAATAGTTCAGAGCACTCTTTCCCTTAGTTGTTGGGAATGCTTAAATGACAAGGATTAGCTAGATTAATAAACTAAAACTTTTTACTATTTAACAAATCCTGAGAGATCTTTCCTGGGACTTCAAACTAAGTCTTTTTAGTTTGGTAGAACTGTGTCCGTTGGTGAAGAGGTCACCTTGAAATACAGAGAGGAGAATGAATGGTAACTACTAGGCTATAACCCGTTAATCACAGCTTCACCCAATGACATCTTATTCTGGTTTAAAGGACAGTAGTCTGTTCATTTGCAACCAAAACTTTTAAGTAGCAGGAATTTAACTTGTTTGTGAGCAGTATTCATCATGAAACTTCTCTCACTCCAAAGAAGACAGAGTTGAAGAGCATATTGCCACATTTTGTATTCCCAAAAGGACACTAAATGAAGCCTTTCTTTTTTTCATAACAAATATTAAGCATTAAGTCACTGGAACCCCAGAGGAATGTACAGATAATAGCTTCTCCCCACTGGAAGCATAATAGTGAAAACAATGCTTTTGAAGTCAAACTTAAATTTAAGTATCGATTCTTTTATTTGCTGTATTACCTTCAGCTGTTTACTTTTCTTCTCCCTCCAATAGTAATAATAATATTCTGTCATACTACTCACAGGAAAACTAAAGTGAGTTAAAATTAAATATTATATGCAAAGAACTAAGCACATGATCTGGCACACTATAAAAGCTTAATAAGGAGCTATTGTTTTCACTGGTAACAGCAAAACTTTCTATGAGATGAATATTGTTATACAAATCCTTCCAATTATTGCTCCTTACTATAAAGTTGGGAAATGAGTCTAACCCAAGAGTTTATACTCTGGTTTAAGAAATAGAACTCATCCTTATGCTATATTGTATTGAAAAGACCCCCAGAAAGCTCATTTTTATTTTTAAAAAGACTCATGTCCTTGAAATAATATGGAACTTGATATACTTTATCAAAATTCCAAGTCAGAATCTTTCCTAGGGTGGTTGAAACTGAATAACTGAATTTAAACTGGATTTTTTGTTTTATCTGTAAAGAGGAATGAGATCATTGACCAATGCCTGGCTTTGGCCTTTGGCACTTCTTTTTCAGCTGGTAGGTGATAAGCATACAAAGTTTTACTTTTACAAGTCAAAAATAAAGCCACATTTAGACCAGAATACATCGGTGTGTTTTTAGTTTTGCTTTTTATTCATTTATTTTTTCTTTTGTATTTACCAAGTAACATTTGGTAATAACTGAAAAATTTGCAGGGTCTATCTTAAACAATATTATTGTTTTCTGCATTGTACTCAGACCAAATTTTGCTTAAAATTATTCTATTTTTTAAAATACCATATTTAGCAACACTGAGGGTTACGATCCGTTGCCAGACACGAAAAAAAGACAAAAAGGAAAAAAAAATAAATAAAATAAAATACCATATTTAAGGATACAATGCAGTATAATAATACTGCAATACCTAATTTAGTTAACCTCAGTAACTCAAGTAAATAAAGCACAGACAAACATAAGAAAACCTGTCTGTAGATACGAGGTTACTGAATTACAGTTGTACATAGTAGTCCCCCACTTTGATACCCCCAAGGAGTCCTGAAACAAATCCACCCTGGATGTTGAGGGACTGTTGCAGGGAACCCTAAGCATTTTCTAATTGTGAAGCTTTCCCTTTTCTACTTGAAAAACTGTTTTAGAAACTCTATGCTCCACTGTCGATTCTGGCCCCTGCCATTTCCCCTGCTTGCTTCCTGGGCCTGCCCTCTATGAGATAACAGCAGTCTCACACCCCCCAGGGGCCAGAGACAAATCAGGCTCCTAAAGTGAGGAACAGACTGTGTCCCACAATCAGACAATCAAAATTAGCAGGACAGCATCCCTCATTTACATAAGAGGACCTGAATGGGAACCTGGGAGGGAAAAGGGTGGGAATTTAGGCTATATAAGGGGTCTATTCCTTTGTTCTGGGAGACACTGATCTAGGAGTCTTTACTCCCACTACTCTCCTTGCTTGCAAGCAATAAAGCACTGTAAGATCAAAAAGAGCTGTAACACCAAAAAGAGCTGTCAACTATTAAAAGAGCTATAAAACCAACGCTGATCTTGGATTCCTCTGTGCGAGTGCCTCACAACAGGACTACTGCAGTTATAATATTTTTGCTTCATGAGATATGATCACTGATTAAAATAGACTTTAAAAGGACTACAGTCTACAGTTGTACAGTAGTTTCCCCTTATCCACAGGGGACGCATTCCAAGACCCCCAGCAGATGCCTGAAACCACAACTAGTACTGAACACTGAATATAGTGTTTTTTCCCATATATACATAACTATGATGAAGTTTATTTATAAGTTAGGTGCAGTAAGAGATTAACAACAACAATAACAAAATAGA
>NW_007731370.1:92418-93590 GCF_000696425.1 Galeopterus variegatus | reverse complement strand
GATGAAGTTTATTTATAAGTTAGGTGCAGTAAGAGATTAACAACAACAATAACAAAATAGAACAACTATAACAATATGCTGTAATACAAGTTGTGACTGTGGTCTTTCTCAAAATATCTTGTACTGCAGTTATTTTCAGACTGAGCTTGACTGTGGGAAGTGAAACCATGGATAAGGGAGGACTACTATATTGTACAGAACAAAGGAAAGAAAAAGAACAAAGGAAGAAAAAAGAAAGAAAAAAAGGAAGGAGGGAAGGATGAGAGTAGATAAAGAAAAAAGAAGGGGGAAAAGGAGAGGGAAGAAAATGTGGCTCAAGAATGCATGTGATCCAACTTCCTGCTAGATAATCTGAACTCAGGGAAGTTATGGACATTTTTAGAATATAGTTCTGAAATGCTGAGAATAGATAATGAATAGCAGGAAGCAATTTGGGGTTTGATGAAAAGTTTTACCTTTAAGGGTGTTAAGTAAAATTTATGGGAGGTCATTGCTTTGGATTGAGCTCCTACACAAGCCCCAACAGACCAGAGTAAACCACAGTAGAGTCACTCAAGCTAGTTGCCCCATTATCTTACTGAACCTAGAAAGTTTTCACAAGATACAGGAGATTCACTCCAATTAATCATAAGGGGCCCAGTCAACCTCAGCCAGCATGATGGAGGAAGTCCCTTCTGCTTTAACCCTACAAGGAAAGCAACTTTAAAAGGACTAATTCAATTCACTGTTGTTGCTTGTTTCTGCTTTCTTTATCCCCTTTCTGCCTGTGAAGCTCATCTCTTCTGCTCAGCTTAGCAGAGCAACTATTATTTCATGGATGGAATGCTGCCCAATTCGTGAATTGCTAATAAAAGCCAATTAGATTGTTAAACTCAATTTGTTGAAATTTTATTCTTTGACAAAGAAAAATAAAAGAAACCATCTTTGAAAAGTGACTAACATTGTGCATTTCAAAATTGTTAACAGCATAAATTTTGAATGTTTTCACCATAAAAAATGGTAGCTGAAGTGATAGATATGTGGATTAGCTTGATTTATATGTATATGTATATCAAAACATCATCAGATCATACCCCATAAATGTATACAATTATTATTTGTCAATTGAAAACTTTAAAAAAAGAAAGAGTAGTCATAAATAAATAGAATTTTACCAGAAATGATGGTATATA
>NW_007731370.1:86756-92277 GCF_000696425.1 Galeopterus variegatus | reverse complement strand
GAAACCATCTTTGAAAAGTGACTAACATTGTGCATTTCAAAATTGTTAACAGCATAAATTTTGAATGTTTTCACCATAAAAAATGGTAGCTGAAGTGATAGATATGTGGATTAGCTTGATTTATATGTATATGTATATCAAAACATCATCAGATCATACCCCATAAATGTATACAATTATTATTTGTCAATTGAAAACTTTAAAAAAAGAAAGAGTAGTCATAAATAAATAGAATTTTACCAGAAATGATGGTATATATGAAACTTTATTTAACAATAATTTCTTGTTAATCACTAGAAGAAAAGCTATTTTTCAAAAAATATGTAAATTACATGATAAGTAAGAAAATTTTTACAGCTAGCATTGCATGCAATATATAATTTTAGAGAGTTCTCCTTACAAATTGCGTTTTTGAAATTTTATAAATTAAGCACTATTAGATTTGTTTAATTTTTTCAAAACATGGTTGTTATAGTTTTCTCCCAAGACATTAGAAGACTTCTTCTTACATATGATGAAAACTAAATAAAGTCAATTTATAGAAGCCTAAATCCATCCTAGCCAACAAGACTTACTTAAAGCCAAAATAAACATACTATCCCATATAAGTAAAGATGGCATGAATCAGATAAGAGATCGGTCAGTCTTTTATGCACATAATTTAAAATGATCAGAGTCAAATGTTGGTTATTCTCATCAAATCACTAACCTGGGGAAATAGAAGCTTAACTCTGTGTGTTATACACCCATTGGTAAACAATTGCTTGTCTTCTGGTGTGGTGGTGGTGTGAATTCATGATTACACACAATCTTCTTATTCTAATGTGTCTGGTACATCTGGTAACAGAGTAACAATAGCCTCTTCTGATTGACTTGACTCTTCCAGTTCCCATGACAATAATATTTCTCACTGAAAATAAAATAACATGCTGGATATTTGAGTGAGTGAGTGTGTGTGTGTGTGTGTGTGTGTGTGTGTGTGTATATGTATAAAATGCTAGTCTTTGGGTTCTCTTGGGAGAGTCCACTAAATGTCTCCTGGTAAGGCCATGCCCTAGTGCTTTGTGAAGACTTCATTTTGAACTATGTTTGAGTCAGTGTCACTAAAATGAATAAACTGTAAAAATCTGTTAAACTCATGCTAACTCATACTCATATAGCCTGTTTTTATTAAAGAGGCCATGAATAACCTTTTTAACCTTTAAGTAAAATTCTATCATGAATATTATAAGATTAGAATGTTTTTTTGTTGGGGCAATACAATAATTTTATGATATTTTGCCCAGGTGCCACTACAAATGGATAATCTCCAAATGAAAAAATTATTACACAGTTAGTAGATCTTAATTTCTAATGCAATGAAGTTAATAATGAGTATACAGTAAAAACTGGGTTCTGGTATAACAACATACACTAAGCCAAGGGATATTCAGTATTTTGCATTTCCATATTTTGGTGTCTAGCAGCTTTCAAGGCTCTACAACTGCATTCAATTTCTTCGGTCCTGCTCTGATGTATTCATTCAACATCCTTAGTCCTTTTGTATGCCGAATTATTGGTGTTTAGCTGATCTCATCAGGCTGAGATGTGGGTGAGATTAGTGAAACATTTACTGTGGACATAAAATTTAAGGGGTCACCAAAAACTTAAATAATCAGGATGAATATTTTAATTAAAATTTTTAAAAATAAAGTTAATGTAAAAACCTAGGATGAACAAAATGTCAAATAATTAATCAATAGTACTACTTTTTCCTTTTTCCTTAGACTCCACTGTGACTCAGTCTAAAAACTACCTATTGCTTTATTCCATACTCTGGCTAACAAATTTCATTAGCAGGATATTAGATGGCTCACAGAATTGTCAAGAATTCAGAGAACTAGGCTCAGAAATGGGGAGGAAACAAAAATTTTAGGCAACAAGGAAGGCACCAATGGATCAATATGATCATATTGTTATTGTCCTTTTTTCCCACTGGATATTTCATTACCAAACTCTGATATGAATTATTTTTAAATTTCCCTTTATCTTTGTGTCACTCCTCTGGATTCAAGTGCTTTGAAGAAACATGTAATCTACAGAACCCAGGACGGATGCATATGTCCTAGTTGTCAGGGATTAGATAGAGCTAGATCTCACTTCCTGTCAAGACCCACACAATGGAGGGTTCCACTGAAATAAAAAAATATGTTCATTTACTGAATAGTAAACACAGTCAATTTCTACTACATTCATTTTTGTCTGGAGACCTGAATGTATCACAGTGAAAGCCTATTATTACCAGTTGTTCAAATGGAAACATAAAAATACAAAAACAAACAAAAAAAGAAGAGGTATTATAAGAATAAGAATACAGCATTTGAACGGGTCTTGTAGATTTCTAAAATTGGTAATGTCAAAAATTTCATCTCCAATATGAAAGAGAATTTAAACTAATAGAAAAATAAAAATATTCCTAAAAGAGTAGTAGACCATTTTCTTAGTATTGAAAATTAGAATGACTCACGTAGTGGTAAACTATATCATAAGGGTCACTGCTGACACTCCTATAATAAAACACAGGTTAACAACAGAAAACATAGATAAATATTTTTAATCAAAATTTTAAATGACACAGAAAACTTCTGAAAAGAAGACCCCAAAGACCAAAGAAAAACTGTCTATGTTTATGCATAGGTTCAATGAAAAATGGATAGTCTTGTAGAAATGTGACTGATCAACAGGGTGTTATATAATGGTAATAGACTGAGAGGAGAAACCCAGCAAAGCCTGTCTGTTCAGATTCTTCTTGGTGTCTCTGTGTAGCATTCCTTGTTCCTAGGGGGGGAAAGAACCCTCTGGAATAAGGGTCTTCAAAGGAGAAGGGAATGAGTGACCTTTCTAGGTTTCATGGCTTGCTTTGGGGGAGAAAGATAAGTGGGAGACAGGAAGGCAGTAGAAGGGGGGAAAGAATTTGCTTCTGAGACCTTTCCAATGCCCTTTAGTTCAAAGTACTCAGCATGCCAAGGTACCATGCTTTGGAATATCATGTTCTGAACCCTAACTCTTACTAGGCAAAAAACCCAAAAAACAAAATAACCCCCGAAAACCAAAATCAGATAAATCAGAAAAATTCAAGGGACTCTAATAATCGAAAAGAATAATTATAGATATACTATATGCCATTCAAGAATGTGTGCATGCAAGGAAGATTATTAAAAAGCAACCACTTGACAGTGCAAAAACAGGTCAGTAAACCCTGTTTCCCAAAACAAACAGAAAGACAAAATTGCCTCAAATATTCATTTCAAGTCTCTGGATATTTATGAAAGGAAATCAACAAGTTGAGAAGTGCTTATTCATGAAAAATTGCTAGATCTTAGTGGAATAAAAGCTGAGTCTGCAGCCATCTTGTGTAGGCTGCTTCTATCTACCCAAACCCAGGTGTTGCAGTAGTTTCATGGTCTTGCTCTGAAAACCATCAGTGTTGTTGCCAGACAGACAGACTTGATTTGGGTTAAAAGGTAAAAAGCCATTACTGGCAGCATTGTCAGTAAAAGTAACAAACATAATAGGAAAAAAAAATAGAGAAAATCTGCAGCTCTGTTATTCTAAAGTTGCAGTCCACATTGAGATGAAGAAGGTAAAAAGCCATTACTGGCAGCATTGTCAGTAAAAGTAACAAACATAATAGGAAAAAAAAAAAATAGAGAAAATCTGCAGCTCTGTTATTCTAAAGTTGCAGTCCACATTGAGATGAAGAGTGAAACTAGCCAAAACTTTAATGGGGAGGTGTGGAAATGAGAGAGCCCGAGAAAGTCTAGTGAATTAAGCTCTCCACGCATAGAGAGACCTGGGAGGGCCCAGTGGAAAGTAAAAGTCCAGGTGTGCTTGAGACCTGGATGAACTGTGAATGAATTCCATTCCACAGACAGACTCATCAGCAGAGGTGGAAGCTTTACAGTGTTTGAGCTCGAAGTGTTTGAGCATAACCTTGGCCCGGATCATTGGCATTGGCTACACATTAAGCTATGCAAACACAGAACAGTCTTTAGATTGTTAAGCTAAAAGAAATAAATAAGAAAACTTAAATCTGAGTAGACACAACAAGGGTTACCACAGAAGAAACAGATTCCAGAGATTAACACAAGGCAAGTTAAAAAAAAAAAAGTCATATTCCAGAGTTGCTACATTATAACTAATTCAATATAAAATAAACCAAGCACATAAAGACATATATCACATAATCTTATTTGTATGTAGAATTGAAAATGTTGACCTCATATAAGTAAAGAGTAGAATGGGGGTTACCAGAGGCTTAGATGGTTAGAGGATTGGGAAGATGGGGAGATGTTGGTCAAATGATACATTATTACAATTACATAGAAAAAAAATTTTTTTGAATGTCCAGTATAGTCAAATGTATGGAGACAGAAAATACATAAGTGATTGCCTGGAGCCCAGGGTTGGGGAAGAGGATTGGGGGCCGGGGAGAAATGGGTAATGACTCCTACTGGTTATGAAACTTTTTTGGTGAGTGATGAAAATGTTCTAAAATGGATTGTAGTGATGGTTGCACAATTCTGAATAAACTAAAAACCATTCAGTTGTATACTTTAAATGGGTGAACTGTATATGATAATATGAATTATATCTCAATAAAGCTGCTTTAAAAACTAATAAAATATTTACATTTCAACAAAAGATTAAAATGCATACAAATAAACAAACCAAAAAACCCAGAAACTTGCAGCTACTGCATATATAGTCAAAAAATCATAGCAACTTTTTATACAATTAAAATAAAATATTATGATGATAAATGAAGAATCTCAGTAAACAAATAAAATTTAAAAATGGAAACTCTATACACCCCGAAACAATAAAACTTATTAAAGAAAACATAGGAGAAACCCTTCAGCAAATAGGGCTGGGCACAGACTTCATGAATATGACCCCAAAAGCACAGGCAACCAAAGGAAAAATAAACAAATGGGACTACATCAAACTAAAAAGCTTCTGCACAGCAAAAGAAACAATTAACAGAGCTAAAAGACAGCCAACAGAGTGGGAGAAAATATTTGCAAAATACACATCTGACAAAGGACTAATATCCAGAATATATAAAGAACTCAAACAACTTTACAAGAAAAAAACAAGCAACCCAATCAAAAAATGGGCAAAAGAACTAAGTAAGCATTTCTCTAAAGAAGATATGCAAATGGCCAACAGTCATATGAAAAAATGCTCAACATCACTCAGCATCCGGGAAATGCAAATCAAAACCACACTGAGATACCATCTCACCCCAGTTAGGATGGCAAAAATCCAAAAGACACCGAAAGATAAATGCTGGCGTGGCTGCGGAGAAAAAGGAACTCTCTTACACTGTTGGTGGGAATGCACAATGGTGCAACCCCTATGGAAAATGGTTTGGAGGTTCCTCAAACAGCTGAAGATAGACCTACCATACGACCCAGCTATCCCACTCCTGGGAATATATCCAAAGGAATGGAAATCATCAAGTCGAAGGTACACCTGT
>NW_007731370.1:81576-85756 GCF_000696425.1 Galeopterus variegatus | reverse complement strand
AGAAAATGGAGGGGACACATCTGGGTGGGAGGGGGGAGAGGGAGGAGGGAGGGAGGTTTTGGTGATGGGACACAATAACTAACTACATTGTATATTGACAAAATAAAAAAAAATAAAATAAAAATGGAAACTCTAGAGATTAAAAGTACAAGTAAAATATTCACTAGATGAGCTCAAAAGCAGACTTGAGAGGGCAGGCAATAGAATCAGTGAATTTTAGATAAAATAGAAAAGATTAAAGATAAATGAACCGAGTCTCAGAGACCTGTGGGACAACATCAAGCATGTGTATAATGGGAAATCTGTACAAATTTACTAAAAATCATGAGTTGTGCACTTACAGTGTGTTGCTTTGTGTTGCTTCACCCCATATGGATTTGTCACCCCACTTGCCCTGGCTGACGGAGACAAAAAGGATTACTCAAAGCCCATCTCTTCTGAGCAGTGAAAAACCCCAAAGTGGTTAACTTCCCTGGGACCCTCAGCAAGAGGCAACTCTTCCTCAGGAAATTAACACCAAATTGGGGTTCTCTTTCTGCATTTATTTTCCAGACCAGGAATTACAGGAAGAGAGACATAGGTGGGGCTATCGTTTAACAGTATAGGCTGGTAACTTTCAGTGAAACAAGCCAGATGACATTCCAGTAAGGCTATCAACAAAAGCTTGATCTTAGCAAACATTCCTTCCTACAGCAATCTCTCAGTGTCTTTACATCACAATCAGTAACTAGTCTGTCCTTGAGCCAGCAGCCTTGCTGTGCCACAAATCTTTATCTTACACCAGAGACTTAAAGCCTGAGGAAAATTTCCAGTCCTCTGAAAGGTTAATATTTGAAACTTCAAGGCTTTGGAAAAGCAGGCCCTGTGGAGTACATATGCTTTTTAGTAAAATCCACAACAATGGATGTATTTTATGGTGTGTAAACTTTACTTCCACAAAGGTTTTAATTTATTTTTTTGCCTCCAGTCATTTTTGTGGTCTCTTCCATTAATTATATTTATATTATTAATTTAATTTTCTATAATTATTGCATACTTTATACTAAAAAATATGTAGAGAGAGTGGTGAAAATATTCATTAAGGCGGATAAGAAGAATAAGTTCTGGTGTTGTAGGCTGACTAGAACTAATAATTTGTATTGTGTATTTCTAAATAGCTAGAAAAGAGGATCTTGACCATAACCAACACAAAGAAAAGATAAATGTTTAGGTGATAGACATGCTATCTATCCTAAGTGAATAATGATACAATATATGTATGTATGAAACAATACACTTTATCCCACAAATATGTACAATCAAAAGTAAATTTTAAAAATAAATTTTAAAAAGATAGAAATAATATTCATGGAATTGGAGGAGTGTGAGTTAAATATTAGTCGGAATGGCATTGGGTAGAATGATTTCTTTATCAAAAAGAATGAATAAAAGTTTTCTAACCATAATATAAGCTTCAATTTTCTGTTTCAGTAATTTTCTTTATATTGGTATATAACTCTAGAACTTCCACAAACCTGGCTTTGCATAAAACTGCACTCATAATTGAGGCTTTATTTTTTTAAGCAAGTTTTTTTTTTTCAGATGAACATCAAGAGAGCCCCAGAACCCCTGCCAGTCTTAGCCACCAGCATCTTCATCCAGATTCATTGTAACATCTTTCACACTAGTATCTCATCATCTACTCTTGTCCCACTTTTCTATGTTTGCTTTAAGAATGCAAAACTGACCATCTTGCTCATTGATTTTAAACCCTTGAATGACTCCTCATCAGTTTTCAGATAAAGGAAAAGTCCTTTGCATATCCTATAGGGCCATGCCTAGCTTTCCAGCCAATGCTGTATCATCCCAGTCCTGTTCAAACTCTGCTCACTGAGGCTTTCTTTCCATTCTTGGAATTATGCCCTGGGGCCTTTGAACCATCCTTTCTCTACCCAGCACACTGTACCCTGCCACAACTTCCCCATAGTTAATGTCCACTCATACCTCAGATTTCACCACAAATGTCACAATTTGTAAATTAGTTAGAAATATGCTTGCTTCCTGAGATATGAAAGCTGATCAAAAGCAATTTTTAAAAGGCTGCAGTTGTATTATAGTAGTGATTACTATTATTGGCTTAGCATTTCAGCTATGTCAGGCTTCTAGGTCAATATTGCTTTGATTCTCTACATAACAAGATGTCTTTTGCAACGCAGCATCACATCCTTTTACAACTCCAAAGGTGGGGAAAAAGAAGGGAAGGGGGTGGCAGAAATATTACCTTTCTTTATAGCAGAGATCAAAATATTTCCTATAAAACTCTCAGCAAACAATTCTTTTTACCACATTCACAAATGATACACTAAAACACAAGTGAGGCAACCAAGTTAATTTCTGGCATGAAAAAATATGTTGCATCATCTCACTGGGTATTTTGCCACCCAGTCCAGAGCAAATTCGACTCCTCTTAGTGAAGGTGGGAGGAATAGTTATAAGTTGGCAAATTACCATGTCCATCCTCATTTGTTAGGATACATCTGTTTTCATTGTAATTTAATTTCTGTGTGTCTCCCACAGGAGACTCTAAGCCCTATGAGGCTAGGGACTGTGGATGACTTACCCACTATTATTTCCCCAGTTGGTAGCATTAAAAAAGTGAAGCACAAATGATCTCCTAAATGTAGTCACTTTAAAAATTCAAAATACACACAGGAATGTCAATGGACATAATAACAACATGCTTAAATCAATAGTTCTTTACTGGGGGTATCCTCCTAAGGGACAGTTGGCAATGTTGGGAGACACTTTTGATGATCAATCTGGAGGGAGAGGTGCCACTAGCGTTTAGCAGTTAAAGAATAGGAATGCTACTAAACATGCTACCATGCA
The DNA here is from genome assembly GCF_000696425.1 of Galeopterus variegatus. Classification (NCBI taxonomy): domain Eukaryota; kingdom Metazoa; phylum Chordata; class Mammalia; order Dermoptera; family Cynocephalidae; genus Galeopterus; species Galeopterus variegatus. Next base: position 82,888 of record NW_007731370.1, on the reverse strand, counting down.
CTGGCAGCCCCTAAACAAAGAATTGCCCTGTCCAAATTCACATGACAGCTGATCTATGCCACCAGAGTCAAGGTCGAGAAACTCTGGTTAGACTCATTGCACTTAATTTGTAACATTTTGGAAAAATTGAAAAACAGCTTCAACGACCACTTTTCTTATTTTGCCTTCATACCATTTCCCTCACCACCTCTTTGTGGCCTAAAAATAATAATAAAATATATGTTGTGTGTAAAGGGATAAAGAATATATACTACATCACTACTCCTGATTGAGATTGGGACACTCAGGGCCAGCAGCACCTCCAATATCATCAGACAGGGATTTATGTAAGAGAAATTTCACAAGCCGGTAAACACTTCCCCGTGCCTTGTCGCCAGCATTTTGGAATTCCTGTTAAAGACAAAATGGGCAACTTTTCTATCCATAGAAAGCATGCCCAAGTCCTGTTTTCTTTCCACACAGTCAAGTTTAATAGAAGGAACAAAATTAATGATAGTGCTTTTGGATCCTGAAAACCATTAATTTGTAAATTTTGGTTAATGTTTGTTCATCATCATATTTATCAGTAACAATGAACAAAAATATGCCATTTCCAGCCAAGGAATCTTAGTATGGCGGCTCCACAAGACTAGAAGCCTTACCTAAAATATCTATGGACAATTTTTTAAATGGACAATTTCAGTTATCCTACACTGGCTTTCTTTAGTATATTAGTTTTCTGTCACTACCATAACAATCACAACTGGGTGGCTTAAAACAATAGAAATGTACTCTTTCACTGTTTTGTAGGCCAGAAGTCCGAAATCAAGATGTCAGCAGAAATGCACTCCTGTTAGGGGCTCTAGGGGAGAATCCTTTCCTTCCTTGCTGTGTCCAGCTTCTGGTTGCTGTCATCATTTCTTTTCTTGGCTTGGGACTACATGGCTCTAATCTCTGCTTCGGTCTACATATCACCTTCTCCTCCGAATGTCTCTTCTCTGTGTGTCTCATAAGAATATTTATTGAATTTAGGGTGTGCCCTGATAATTCAGATTGATCTTCTTTCTTTTTTTTTTTTTTTTTTGTCTTTTTTCGTGTCCAGCAACGGATCGCAACCCTCAGTGTCGCGCCTGTACCGGACCGGGACCGGCAACGGGATCGCAACCCTCGGTGTTGCTCCCGCACCTCGCTCAGCCAGTGAGCAGGAACCGGTCTGTATGTGGGATCTGAACCCTCGGCGGGAGTGCTGCCACGCTCCCAAGCGGCGCACTGTAGCAGTGCGCCACCGGGCCGGCCTTTAGCCCCATTTTCTAAAATAGCTTTATTGAGGTAT
>NW_007731370.1:50945-80736 GCF_000696425.1 Galeopterus variegatus | reverse complement strand
CGCTCCCAAGCGGCGCACTGTAGCAGCGCTCCACCAGGCCGGCCCCAGATTGATCTTATTTCAAAATCCTTAAATACACTTAAAAATATTCTTTTTCCAAATAAGATAACTTTCACAGATTCCAGATATGTTTTAGAAAGTCATTTTTCACTTTACCATACTGATCATTTAAAATTTTGCTTGGATTTTAAGTATTAATTTCTAAAAGATTCCATACTCAGTCTCTTCATCTTAGCCAAATTAATTTTGATTTATAATTTGTTTCATATTTACAGGTCTCAACCATTAGTTGTACTGCTGTAGGAATATTTGCCCCTCTGTTATTTAGTTGGCAAAAATCATGTTCCCGTATTGCTAGTATTAGTTGAATTATATGTATACGTTAACAATCTTACAGAGTATTAAGATTTAATCTAGATCACTCTTTTCTAACAGAAACTTATCATCTAGACACACCCACAATGGCTTGTGGGCTATCCCACAAATGTTCTCTGATATTGTAATCTCTCTCAAAGTTGAAAAATTAAACATTTTTGGGAAAATATTTCCAAAGATGTTTCCTTGGGACTCTCATAGCATGCAAAATATTAAAGTGATTTAAATCATGGTTAGATGTCTTAATTATTCTAAAGAATTTTAAAAGAAAAGAAAATAAATTTTTCCTCATCATCTAAAATGTATGAAGCACTGTGAATGCTTTTTATTTTTTTATTTATTATTATTCTTTTTAGAAAATATTATAAAGCAGAATATGAGTACAAGAAAATATTAAGGAAACATTTCTATGTGAATAAAATATATATATATTATATAATATAATATTAATATAATATTAATATAATAAAATATTATATATATATACTTTTTTAAAAACCTAACTTTAATTTTATACCTAATAAAACATAAAAATAAACAAGCACACATAGTCTCAATCCTTGGACTACTGCAGATTTTTCAGGGGTAACACAGAAGGTTAATTTGAGTTACACAAACAACACCTAAAAAGGCAGAAATGTTTGTTCTGGTTTGTTAGCTTCCAAGCAGATATTTTTGTACTAAAGGGTGCATTTTTAAAGAACTGCGAGGGAGTTATGTGCAAAAATTCTGTTCATGTATAACAGGATTTGTGCTAATACCTCCTACACACTACTTTTAAAACGCACCCCTCTCTGATTTATAGATTATTGTCTTGGGAGAGACTGTGACTTGGAATGAAGCAGATATTCGCAGAACAAAAACTTTGTTACCAACAAAAATCCTTAATAAAACTGGCAATTTAAAATAATAAATACAGAGATAAATAAATGTAGATAGAAGGATATTATGCTCATATATAAGTATATATACTAATAGTACTTATAGGTTGCTTTGAACATTTTATATATATATATATATATATATATATATATATATAATAGGTTGCTTTGAAACAAATAAACAAAAAACCTAAAATTAAATGAAGATTTCAGATTTGATGACATGTCAAAAGAATATTATTATGCATAATGCAATTTCCTGTTCACAGTTCCTGTTTTCCTAGTCCCTTTTATTATTATACAAATATGAAGTCTGATAAATAGCATATAAGAATGTTGGTACATTAGGCTGAACAGTAGTAGCCTGTGATCAAGAAAAAGAAACTATTTACAGTAGTATATGCCCAAGCACTCCTTTTTTAAAAAGATTAATGATGTCAGGGACTACAGGACTTTTGTTGAAGAAGCTCTGGTCAAAAGCAATAGACATTTGATAGTTAAATTCAAGGAGGAGGCAGGAAATGAATGAAGACAAACAAGAGAAAATGATTATTTGATTGTGGCTGAAAGACTGGAGCACACAAAGCCATGCAGATTAGCAAACCGAAGGTGCCAGCAATCCTTCTGAGTTGTAATTTCCTGAGAACAAATAGGCATTAACTGGGTACTCTCAACTCACAATGCCTACTAATTGCCAATGATAAAAGTAAGGCTTCTGTTTTTAAATCCCCAAACCTCCTACTGTATTTCTGTGAATACCATTTGTGAATTTGCTCACTCTATTTCCTCTATTATAAAGACACTCAGGAAGTAGAATAGCTGTTTTGCATTTTTCTATATTTAAAAATAGATGGATCTAATCAAAACAAGGAACAAATACATTAGCAAACTTTTGTAAGTGTAAAGACTTATTTACATCATAACTTGTTGACCAGTCACTTAAAATTATGCACCCATAAATAGACTTTTTGTTTTTAATAAAAGCTCTATGATTAAACACCTGATAAAATGCCAATATATGCCATAGTCAGTGATTTATATTTTGGAAAACAAAGGCACCTCATAGGCTTTACAAGATTTGAAAATAACTAAATTAGGAAGAGAAATTAAATTTTCATATGGAGCTGTCCTATTATGTTTCAGCATTCTGTGTTTATTACTTGTTAATATTGAACAAAAAGTATAACTTATCTACGTTAATCAATATACTAGTTTTTGGTAATAAAATCTGGAGCTAAGTTAAACAAAACTAAAAAAAATGACAATTTTTAAAGCCTCAATATGTGTTCTAAAACTCGTTTTTGTGGTTGCTACTGGTGAGTTAGTAAATATGTTAAAATCAGGTCCTTGTAAATCAGTGAAGTCTATACTACCATTTAGGGAAGTGAGAGATGAGAATATGATACCCCAAAATATGTCTCTTTGGCATATGGATGTTTTGAGCTGAAGGCAGTTAAGAAGAAGCTCATGCAACAGAGCTCTCTGCCCTCCCTCTATGTGTCTAATAGCAAGATATAGATTAACAAAGACAGAAGGTACCCCCCACACCAACCAAGGAGGACAAAGCTTGACCACTGAAGACAACTATAGACCCTCATCAGCCTGGAGAGCACACCATAGAAATCTACGTAACAAGCTTTACTGACTAGCCTTTATCTGTGATTTATTCACCTTCCCCCAATTTGCCATCCCTAGAGACTCAAAGTCCTTTTCCTTTGTCTTGTCTTCCTCACATGTCACTACAGGCTAGAATTTAAAGCCACCATTTTGAGAATTACTATTCTCTGGGTATATTCCATGCATATATGAAATGTACATTTCTGTTTTTCTCATATTAGTCTGTCTTTTCTTATAGCAGTATGTTGTAACCAAGAATTTATGAGGGTTGAAAAATTATTTTTTCTCTTCTATATGGAAAAAGGTTCACTTTTCTCTTTATTCCCTCAGACCTTAAATATTTCTATTTTGCCCCTGATAAGTATCCTACAATATCTTATTGGCTTTTTTTCCCAGCTTGCCACAGTTGTTGAAGCTGGCTCTCCAAACATCTCCAACATAACCTATTGATAAGACAAAGACGAGCTTATTGCTTGCAAGGGTGCGGTAGAACACACCTCTGGGGAGGTTTGCCAGTGTCTTGGAGGGAGAAAGGCAATGCCTGAATTTATAGAGAATTGGAGTATTGCCTAAGAAGGGTCTTTTAGTATGAGGGTGGTAGTGGGGGGCTTGAATGGGCAATCAATTCTAATCAACAATGGGATTAGTAGAAACTGCAAGGTGAGGGTTTTGATTGAGAAATTCAAAGGATTTTAGAGCATCTGTTCATGCTTTCCACTGAAAAGTAGATGGAGCATTCTTTAAGTTCCTGTAATGAACAGTTAAGCCTTTTCTTGGACTAGAGCCTCCTAGAAAACTAAAGTAATTCTAGTAACGCTGACAAGGACAATGGAATAGCAAAGTCATACATTTCTTACTGTCCATGCTAAGCAGTGTAAGAGGGAAGCAGATAGTAATATGGTTGTGATTCTTACAGTTATCAACACATTCAAGCATGTTATAATTATATGTATGTATGACTATATACAATTATTATATTTTAACTTGTATGATCTCATTCTCTGAAAAAAAATTACTGAAGGGAAAAATTAGCATGAATGTCAATCCAGAGTGTTACTTACCAATTAGGTTATCCAGCTAGACAAAATTTTCCTGCTTTTCTAACTATAAAAGCCAATGTTTCAAGTAGAAATACAGTCAGTACATTCATTTTTTTTTTTTTTTTTGCTTTAATTTTGATCTTTAAAAAAAATGTAGTGCTTAGTAGATTCTGGATGGTTTACATAAATTATTTCATTTAGTCCTCACAGAAACCTTATTACCTCTATTGTATAGTTAAGGAAACTGAGGCACGGAGGTCCAAAATTAAAAGTGAGAAAAAGAAGGAGCCAGGATTCTAATCAAAGAGTCTCATATCAGAATGAGAATTCTGTCCACAGTGCAATCCCCCAATTTAATAGGTGTATTAGTTTCATTTATAGACATCTTTGTGTGTAAATGTTCATAAATGTTTACTCTAATTGACAAAGACTCCTTCATTGACCAAACCTTAGGCAGGCTCCTCTGAACTCTTTTCTTGTCTAGGCCTTGTCCTTGGCCTGCTATCCTTTGCCTGTTGCTTTTGACCTGCGGTCCTTGGACTGCCAAGGCATTTTAGCAAGAATCATGTTACCTAAGCAAGTTCATCTAAGTAATTTTGATCCATTGGCCCCCTCAACCTGCCTGTAGACTACGAATTCTCAGCTGCCTTTTCCTATATGGAGTTGAGTTCAATCTCTCTCACCTATTTACAACCATATTGAATAAAGTCTTTCCTCATCCACTGCAATTTTTCTTTAACACTTTTGGTGCTATGACTCATATAGTATGGGATTCATCACTGGACCCCTGGAATTCACTGAGGACCTCAGGGCAAACCTTTGAATCCTGACTGATTGTTCAAGAATCCATTGATGTGTTTGATTTTTTTATCCAATGTCCCAGACCTCCTGAAGCTCCATAAGGACACATTTTGATTCTTTCGATTCTGAATATATTCTTGAATCCAGGTTGGAATCCTGAAATTGTTTGAAAGGCACCATTGGTTTAGAAGATAAGGAATTCTCATTGAGATTTCGTTTGGTCAAACATTGGTTCTTTGGTAGATTTTTCTTTCTTTGAAGAGATACCATTTGTAGCATTCTCATTTGTATTCTTTGTCTTTGTAGATACCTTTCTTCAAATATTTCTTCTTTATTGTTATTAATTTGACACCTTCTTTTCCCATGTGAAATTTTCACTCTTCTGATTCCTTCCTCTGAAGACTTCTGCTGACTATATGATCTATCATTATGGCACTAACTTCGTGGGCTTCCTTTCCTGTTGGCATGATTTTACTAAGGATAATTTGGAACTCCAGTGGCCTCTTGGGAAACTTTAGATCTCCCCAAACTGGCTCATCTAAAAACTCCCCGTTCTCATCATCTCTATTCCTTCTTCTTCCTTTTACCACCTTCAATCTTGTCATCAGCTCTCTGAAATCTTTGGTATTTTCCCCTTCAGAATCCCTCCCTCCTCCATTCTTCTAGCCATTCCAGCTTCTCAACTCCTTATAGTCACTCAAGCTTTTAGCCCCTTTCCTGTGGCTCTTGAGAAAATTAGGGACTGTAAGACTTGTGCACCGTGCACAAATCCCACACATTGGGATGGCTCACTTCACAAAGACCACGAGACAGAGACCGATGCAATCCAGCAAGAGGAGTTTATTCCAGCATGCTGGGGTCACTCAGTCTCCTGGACAGGAGCAACCCTGAGCTCTTAACACAGGAGCTTTTTATACACTTTTTTAGACATATTTTGGTAATAAGATGAGTTGTATACTGCTAACAGGTTATCAGAGGTGACCTTTAGATTTATTGGTGGGCTTTAGCGGGCTGGCACACCAATAAGGAACAGTGTATTTCCCAATCGTTTATCTTCCTTGTGGCCAGGTGGCATCTAGATAAGGAACTGGTCAGTTCCTGGAACCAGGTTGTGGTCACTCCCTTCCTGGAATCTAGCGTGCCTGGGCCCGCCTGGCCCCTTAGAACCTGCCTTACTTAAAATGGCATTAGTTATGTTTTCTCATTTTCAGCAAGCATTAGTACAGAAGCAAACTGCACATGTTAAAGTTATATTTTTCTCTACAGGACCTGAAAAGCAACCACCTGAGGATGAAAAGGCTAATTGTAAACAGACTGGATATTTTATCCACTCAGGTGGGCTCTGGAGACACCCAGATGTCCACTTGGTATAACCTCAGTCCCTCATTCAACATTTAATATACACCTTCTACACAATTACCTATCAGGGTAAAAGAAAATCTTATAAGTCTCTTTCTCAAATATTGGTGGGTAGCTTTCACTCTCCTGTTGAACAGATAAAGTTAACTCATTCCATATGCCAAAAACACAATTTGGATAAAAATATAAAGTGGGGCCAGCTCTTTTATATAAACCAATGAGCTTTATGTTACTGTGTTTATGCCTGACTCATGACTAAAATTTTCAAATGAAAGCTATAAGATCTCTATTGGTATCTGTATATGTATGCATATGTATATGGGACATTTTATAAAATCTGATAAGGGAGCTCTATTCCAATTGGCTTAGAGATAAATAAGCTATTATATAAATTAAATTTTTCAAAAACTCCAAGAAATTAAAAAAATAAATAATACTCCTAAGATGGGGAAAATTAGTTTCATAAAGACTAATCCAAATGTTTTAAAAAATTACATTAATACAATTTGGGTAAATCTTTAGGAATAAAGCCAATTAAATATTGTTGGTTTAATAAACACAGCAGTGAATTCTGAGTTACTAGCACTAAGTGTAATAGAACTGTGCATTTTCATCTATTAGTCAAATAAGTTTATATCTAATAGATGATTAAAATTATAAAACTTATAAATTTGATTTTCATCAAATTAAATTATTATTCAATCGCATGCAAAGTATGCAAGGTATGTAAGAAGTGCTTTTATTGGAGAAAAGGAGAGTAGTTTTGTGCTAAATTTAAATAACTGGTCGCTCCAGAATGAGAAAGGAAAAAGTGTAGAACAAAACCTGAATGTACATAGAAGATTTGTAAAAAAGGCATTTTATGTTGTGTGGTCAAAATTGGCTGTTTGGATGATTAGATAGGTTTATTTACAAGTTTTTTTTTTCAATGAGCTTTACTATAAATAGTATACTGATATAAAACTCAAGTTTGGTTTCCTCTCTGTTAAAATGACAGAAGTTTCTTGGATTATTGGTCAGTTCTTAATAAAAAGTTAGAAGTTTTAAAATTTACATTTTGAGTAATGTACCTAATGTAAGAAAATAATCTAAGTGATTCATTTTCAGAAATAGTTCAGGCCCAGCCCAAAAGTTGTCTGACTGGTCCAGCCCATTCCTGGGGGGATCATTGAATAGATAAAGTTCTCCTTCAGATGACAATGACTTACCAGCCCTTAATTGTTTACTTCAAATGGATAAAGTTGTCCTTGAGATGGTAATGAGTTAATAGCCCTGTATTGTTTTCTTCATTTCCTAATGTTTCTCCTTTCACAGGCTTTTGGGGGGGCCTTTTTCATGGTCTTGTCCTGAGCCCTCAGACAAAGAAATTTCCTACAAAGGGGTAGTAAATTGGGGTACTTTTAGAGGTCAGCTGGGAAGATTGTGCACCCCGACCAATGAGAAGGTGGGGGCAGGGATTTGTGCACTAGGAAATAAATTGCTTGCTATAGCCCTTTTCCATGTGCCTGCCTGTCAGACACCAGAAACTTGCAAGGCCATAATTAAAGTCTCCCTTCGCTGTACCTCATGTCTCCATGTCCATCCTTTGGCCTTGGATGGGTGAGGGTGTTTCTCACACCTAAATGGCACAGATATTGTGCGTTGTCAGAATAATTTCCAGTGTTTTATGTTTACTTTATTATGTCTTTATTTATTTAAGAGAACCAAGTCTTCTCACTTTTGGAAGAGCTAAAGTTTGTGTTTTTGCTGTTTATTATTATTATTATTGTGTTACCTCCTATATTTACTTTCAACATCTTTTATTGTCATTTTGGCTAACTGGGCCAAAAGTACTGTTTTTCAGCAACCCATGATTTTATTTAACCACATGTTCAAACATTTTTGACATTTTTGAAAACTTTTGATATTTTGCAAATGATAATCTTGATCTCAAATTGACTTAAAAGTTTCAAAAGATTTGTTCTTTCACCTGTAAAAAGAGAAATATTAAAAATAATTAGGTTTGTTTGGTATGTTACTTGCAAAAATAATGTTGTCAAATAAAAAAGATGCTTAATCATCCCTATGTTATATTTGCATGGGTCAAATGTTATTAATGTAAATATTTCAGAAACTATATAAAGTTTCTAGAAATCTGTCAATGCCCTCACTGTTCGTGTATGTTCTGGTGCTAATGTTATCAGTCATAATTCCAGTTTTTAAAATAATGAACACCAAACAAATAATCAAATTTCCTTGTCAATTGCATTATTTTTTAATGAAGTCTCATCAGATCATGGCAATTTTAAGGCTTTTGGCACCCACAGATAGTGTTTTTGTTTGTTTTATATTGATGGTTCCTTGAAAATTCTAGCAATCAGCTACAGGCCAGAGTGTTTGTCTTCAACAAAAAGAGACTGTCTCCGAGACCTGTGAAGAAAGACCTTGCCAGGTGCCCTGGGACTTCTGATGGAATTTGTTAAGTAACTTTGAGACCGCAATAGTGAACTCAGTTAGGATTTCCAGATATCTAATAGAGAAACCAAAGGCTTCATGAAACTGATATCCCAAAATAAAGCAGAACGAGAATTAACTACATAGGACTGAATGCTCTAATGAAGGGTGGTTATAGCTTTTGTTCATAATATTGCAGATTTTTTTTTGCTCAATATTCTGGATATAAGAAACTCCTTTCTCTTTTCTCTTAAGCTATCAATAACTCATTGTAATTTAGTAGATTATTCTTTTGCCAACAGAAATAAAGCATGCACCTTTATCTCCCTGCCTGATCCCTCCAGAATTTGGAAACTCATATTTATTATTTTTATTTTTATGGCAATAGAGTCATTTACACAGAATTAATAAGAATCTATACTCCTCATAACAGGACATTATTGGAAAAAATGATTATCTAATCAAGACCTTACTGGAATGTCATATTTGATAATGATGTATGTTATCAGATATGACCAGACAGTTTTAAGGAACTAAGGATTAACATCATGGAGCTAATGCTTACAAGCCATCTAGGGAAAATCAGTCCGGTTCTTGGCTTGCAGTGTTCCTGGATATACAGGTGAGTAAGGAAGGTGGCTTCCTAACAGACCCAAGAAACTGAGTTGACTTGGGGAAACATGAGAGGACAGAAATTCACCCAAATGTATAGGTACCGCAGGTGAAGTCCAGTAGTAATGTCTTGGTTTGTCTTTTTAAACCCAAGTGGCTTTTATAAGTCAAATCTGAAATTCCTTACAAAAGCTTCCAGTATAGCAAACTCTAGAAGCCTATGTGGCCCAATTACCTTTCTCGCTATGCTTAGGTGAATAATCACACCAAATCTAATGATACCAGGCTTATTTCACAAACAAGAATATTCTTACTTTGATTATCTTTGATCAAAAGGTGGGGGCATACCAGCCAGCCACCAAAACAAAAAGGGGGGTTGGGGAAGGGAGATGACTGTAAAAAATGTTTAAGTTTCAGTTAAAAACTATAGCACATGCTAGTGGGTTATCAGATTCTAGTTGTGTTCATTTGTCTTTGAGCTATTCTGTACTACTTTATAAACTATATCATTTTATGACCTACCTTTAAATTGGCCTGGATACTGTTATCTTATACAGTTTCCAGTTTTTACTAGATTTTTAATTCTTCTTGTTTCCTACAATTTCTAGCTACAGTTCTTCAAACTAATGTTTCTTATTTTTCTCCTGCCCTCCTGACTTGGCATCACTGCTATAGCCCAGATCCTTATTGGGATTCTAGGTTGTTTTGTAGCTGACTTTTTCTTCCCGGACCTGAAAACGTCCTATGAGCTAATGACTTAATATAAACTTTAAAGGACTTATCGCCAACGCAGATCATATAAACTTTGTACCTGAAGCTTCTGCTGTGTGGGCCACTCAAAAAGTTCATCAGTATTCTTGCATTTTCCATCCTGTGTTCTAGCAAATTAAAATGACTATGAATAATCTTACTGAATTCTCTCTGACATCTATGCCTCACCAAAAACATACACACTGCAAACTAGAAAATCTGTGTGATTGCCACTACTGTTCTCATTTCACCATTTAAAGCTCATTTGAACCAAACGTCTAGAAATCTTCTCAAATGACTGCCCTCTGGACTCATAAACTGAGTTTTTTTAGTATGATCCATTAATCTTTGTTTTTCTTTTGATTGTCATGGGAATTCATCGCTTTGAATGCCAGATTGTTTGCACCACACAGCAAGTTGGTCCTAGTCTAATAAGTCTGGTGTCATTCTAAGCAGAGGGAAGGAGACACAGATATAGAAGCTCAGGGAGAAAGCCAGGTGATGGCAGAGGCATTTAAGTGATGCCTTTATAAGCCATGATGCACCAAGGATTGCTGGCAAACACCAGAAGGAAGAGACAAGAAAGGATTCTTTTCAGAGCTTCAGAAAGAGCATGGCCCTGCAGACATCTTGATTTCAAACTTGGAGCTTCCAGAACTCTAAAAGAATAAATTCCTATTTGTTTTTTCTTAAGCCGCCCACTTTATGGTTCATTTTACTGCACCTCTAGAAAACTAATACAATTTCTTACCTCCATTTTCCATAGAGCACACACTTCTCAGCTTTGAAGAGAGAGAGAATGTCAGATACTTGTTCAAGTCAGTATCTTTGCAAGATAGATCTCAAACTACTTTTTTTGTTTTAGTGTTATTGCATTCTAGTTTGAAAATATTTTGGAAATATGAAAGAAGTCTCTTTTAAAAAACGAGCTAGTTAAATATTCCAGTTGGTCCTTGAAAAAAATCTATTTCCTCTCAAATCACTTGAGAAGGATACAGAAATGTTAATATTGGGAATTAGGGATGGAGTTTTGTAGCCTTGCATTTGAAGATTAGGAAAAAGATTTATATTATTTTTAGTTTCATTGATATATATTTGTTTAAGTAATAAGTTAAATTCTCAGGCACATTGGCAATTACTTTAACAATTATTACAATCTCAATTGATAGGCTGATTCCTTATCTATGAAAAACATTATAACCTACTGTCAGTAAGTATAGATCTTTAATTTGGTCCTAAATAGTGGATCCTTCCTTTGAAGTTTGAGGCAATTGTAGATCTTACAGTACTTCTACCCATCAATTCTCTACTGTCAATCAATTACTTATTTATGAATCGTTTTTATATTCATGTGCACATATATGCATATATATCCATCTGTATGTATATTAAATTATGCGTTATCTTATTCTTATGTATCCAACTGTAACCCATTTCCACATGAATCATTCCAGCCTTCTCCCTTTCTTGCCCATGACCTTTAACTCCAACAGTGAAAATACGCTTCTCACCATCGTATATTCATTTACCTAATTATTCAGTTCCACTAAACATGTGTAGCACTACCAGAGATCACATGGACTTTCTCTGATGTATTCTTTCAGACATTTTGAAGCTTAGGTTCTTTTTGTTTTGTTTTGTGTTGTGTTGGAATATGGACATCCAATTTTTCCAGCATCCTTTGTTGAAAAGGCTGTACTTTCTCCATTGAGTAGTTTTTGTAATTTTGTTAAAAAACGGTTGACTATATTTCAGTGGGTCTATTTCTGGGCTCTTTGTTCTTTTCCATTGATCTGCATGTCTACTTTTTATCCAGTCCTACATTGTCTTGCTTGCTGTACCTTTAGCAAGTCCTGAAATCAGGAAATGTGCATTTTCCTACTTTGTTTTTCTTCGTTATTGGCTATTTTAGGTTTTGCCTTTCTATAAACATTTTAAAACCAATTAGTTATTATGTACAAACTTGCTTGCTGAGAATTTGATTGAGAGTACATTGCATTGGATCTGTACATTTGGGAAGAACTGACATCATAATTATATTGAGTCTTCCTGTTCACAAACATGGAATATTTCTACATTTATTTGTATCTTTGAGTTTTTAGCTGTCTTGGTGGAGATTTTTTGTTTGCTTGTTTTGTTTTGTTTTTGAGTTTTCTCCATATAGATCCTTTATATATTTTGTTAGCTTTATACCTAAGTATGTCATGGGATGACCGTGGGGGTTATTGCAAGTGGTGTTGCTATTTTAATTTCTAATTTCAATTTCATTTGCTGGTATACAGGACAACACTTGACTTTCATATATCAACCTTGTATCTGACAACCTTGCCATAGTTGCTTATTGGTTGCAGAAGTATTTTGTTTTCTTTTGTAGATTTTTGGGTTTTATCTACAAAGAAAATCATGTTAACCCACAATAAAGACATTTTAATTGCTTCCTTTCTAATCAGTATGCCTTGCATTTTTCTTTATTGTCTCATTGCCCTAGCTCAGAACTAGAGTACATTGTTGAACAGGAGTGATAACAAAAGACATCATTGCCTTATTCTTGATTTTAGTGATAAAAGCATCTAGTTTCTCACTGTTTCATGTGGTATTAGATGTAGATTTTTTGTAGATACTCTTTATCAAGTTGAGGAATTTCCCCTCTGTATCCTAGGGCTGCTGTAATAAATTACCACAAACTGAGTAGCCTAAAACAACAGAAATTTATTCTCTCACAGTTCTGGAGGCTAGAAATTCAAAATCAGGATAGCAATAGGGCCATACTCCCTCTGAAGGCTCTAGGAAAGAATTTTTCCATACTTTTCCCTAGCTTCTCAGGGTTCTTTATTACCACTCTTGTCCAAAATTGTACTCTAAAAGTGGTCTGCAGGTGTTGTCTCAGAGGCACACCATGATGTAACTATGTAATTATCCAAAAGAAGAGGTGGGCAAGGTGTGGTCCACTATGGGCTGCTGACCTCCATATACTACAAGAGCCAGTTGCTGGAGAAGTTGCTGGTGCTGCAGGAACATACAATCTGGGAAGACACATACCAGAGGAGATGGAGGATGGAGAAGCTGCCTATAGTGTAGGAGCTTGGCACTGAAGAAGTTCTTTGCGCTGCAACAGTCAGGAACATGGCAGACTTGAGCACTGTAGGACCTGAGGACTGGAGAAGATGCACATGCTGCAGAAACTAGGTGCTGGAGAAGCTCAGAGAGCACACCAGAATCAGAAAAAAGAACTCTTTTGCTTCTGCAATATTTCTTTTGTTCCTGTATGGAGAAAGCATAACGTTGTACAAATGAGAAAAGGAAAAATAGTTAAAGGAATTAGCTGAATTTTCTCAGAGCAGACAATGAGGGTGAATTACGCTGAAAGGAAATAAATTAATAGCTGGAACAGAGGGTAATTTTTTGATGTCATTTATTTTAAGAAATAAGATAAAGTGCAAGGTTATCTGGTTAATTCCATTTTTTTAAAATTCTACATTTATAGGTGAATGTGGTCTTGCAATAATAGCCTTACAAAAAAAGAGTAGGAAACACTGAAGGGGCGAAACACATTTATTATTATTATTATTATTATTATTTATTTATTGAAACGTAATGGATTGTACATATCTTTGAGGTACAGCATTGAGTATCAATGCCTGTGTGCAATATGTGATGTGCAAATCAGGATAATTAGTATATTCAACATTACACAATATAATCACTTTTTGTGGCCCTTTACCAATTTCTTACTAACCACCTTCTTCCCTCCCACCTCCCTCAGTTCTGTTCTTTTGAAAGTTCAACGAATTATGATTGTTGTGTCTTTCTTTCTTTTATTTATTTGCTCTTTTTTAGAACACATTTCAATCTTTCTCTTTATATTCTCCCTCTCTCTCCTTTCCTCTTTTTTTTTTCCTTTTCCTCTCTCACAATAAGTGAGCAAAATATGCATAGCATTTGGCTTAATAATCCATTTTCATTTTATTTCTGTCTTTTAATGAAGTAAGATATTTAGGTCTCAGCTTTGTAATGTATTCAACGCCAACAGGATTAAAATGCTATAATAATAAAGTAGTTGTGTTATTTAAAAAAAAAATTGCTGCCAAGGGCCGGCCCGGTGGCGCACTGGAGAGTGCACCACTTGGGAGCGTGGCGGCGCTCCCGCCTAGGGTTCAGATCCCATGTGGTGACCAGTTCCCACTCACTGGCTGAGCGTGGCATGGGTGCAACACTGAGGGTTGCGATCCCGTTACCGGTCAGTATAAAAAGACAAAAAGGAAAAAAAAAATTGCTGCCAAGATGGTATAGCCTAGATCTGTTAAATATATAGCATTTGAAATTTAGAGCTTATTTAAAGTACAAAGTTGATTTTTGATAATTGCACACTATAATCTATTCACCAACCCTATGGCAAATCAGACTCTGTTGAAAAATTTAGACATTTAGTAGGTCAAGTAAGGGTGTGCGATGCATTTTGCTTATCTTGCTTTGGCAATATTTTATTTTTATTATTTTCTTTTATCTGTAGACTTGCAATATTTTTTTATAGTGGTATCAAATCATCATAAATATTTTTCAAATAACAGGAGTTCAGCTAATATCTTAGTAGTCTCTAAATCCAACATATTACGTATAAAGATAAGGAATGTGAATGTGACAAATGAACAATAATGATGCTAAACAAGCTTCTGTTTGTGTGCAGATTCTATCTGTTAAAATAATTTTGTTTATATATAAATAATAGAGTCACAGAATATTAGTTTTGGAAGGAGCCATTTATATCATTTAATATAATCATCTTTTCTTATGGCTAAAGAAACTGAAGCCCAAGGAAATATTTTCTCAAAGTGAAAAAGATCTGGGATTTGGAGAGAGAAATTGAGCATGTCTATTAATCTCTGCTTGTTCTGATGTCTAACCGAAATAAAAAAGGAATTTGTAGTATACAACAGTCCCAAATATCAGTGGCTTAACACAATACTGTTTTATTTTGGATCACAGGAAGTCCAACACAGGTGTTCTTGGTTGGGGGGCAGTTTTCATGTGAATATACATATATTCTTCTTTCACCTTCGAGTCCAGTCACCTCCTACAGCTCAGAAGTTATTCCCTCCAGCTTATGCTCCCAGCAGATAGATAGGTGACAAAACCATGTAGAAGTCAAATCAATCTGACATTAGTAAATTCTCTATAAATAATTGTTTTTGGTATAACATGACATTCAATCATACTTGAGTTTGTATGTAATATATATGTACATACACATATATATTCTATTTATCTATCCATCTTTCTACTTACAGTCCTAGTTATTAACACTAAACTAATATTATCTATTTTGGTTGATAAGTTTTGGTTCAGATCTGGCTATGGTCAAGACATATTGAAAGCCATATAATTTTAAAATGCTTATAGATGCTCCAATGCATAAAAGAAAGAGGGGTTTGCCCCAACTATAATTTTCTATTATGTTAGGTTGCTGTAACATCCAATGTTTCACTGTTTGAGGAGTTGGTGAAGAATATAACATTAAAACTGACATAGAAATAAAGCTTTAAAATACCATCACAACAATCTTATATACTTACCCTGATTCCTCATATATCATTTATTACTTATTTTTCATTTTTATATTTTTATTTTTTATTTTTTTAAATTTTTTTTTAAAGATGACCGGTAAGGGGATCTCAACCCTTGGCTTGGTGTTGTCAGCACCACGCTCAGCCAGTGAGCGAACCGGCCACCCCTATATAGGATCCGAACCCGTGGCCTTGGTGTTACTAGCACCACACTCTCCCGAGTGAGCCACAGGCCGGCCCCCCATTTTTATATTTTTAAACAGAAATAGGATGAATTACTTAATATGATAAAGTACCAAAAAGATTCCTATCAAGAAATGGTAAAATGTATTCATATGATAAAATCAAAATAAGACCAACTGGGAACAAAGTGGACAAATACTTAAAATTGTGCAAAATACATACAAAGACACCATTGGGTATTACCTCAGAATTATTAATTAAAGCTAACTTATTATCTTCATTTTCAAGGTGAAGGAGGAGAGACTCAGGCAGAGACCTCATTCTGGTTTAGGTAGTAATTAAGCAATGAAATTACATAAATGCATTTTTATTTATTTATTTATTTTTACTCTAAATTCTTTGCACTTAGATTAGCACACTTAATTCTAAACCTGATCCTAACCATAACCTCAACCCTATACTTGACTACTACCCTAATCTTTAGCTGAATTTGAATCTTTATACAACAATTCTTTAAAATGCCTTTCTAAAACAGCCAGTAGGTTTTCTGCATGAAATCAGTTTGAGGGATAGTTACATTCTTATTTACCCAGTTCTCAAACAAATAAGTCCTTTACAACACAATCTTAGCAATAAAAAAAAGAAGGAAAAAAAGTAATAATTTATCAAATAGTATATTTAACTAATATCACCCAAAACTAATCTTAATAAAATTTGCCTTTTTGTAAAAACGTAGAGTTGGGAGGAAATTATGTTGATATCTAGAAAATTTGCATTAAAAATTTTGGGTCCTAACATCAAATACAGAATTTGAAGAAAGTAACTCTTTTAAAACTTCTGCACAGATTATAAAGTAATTCTTTTCGAGCTCTCATTTTTATCCAATTGTGATTTAATAGTACTTGGTTTTGTTTCAATGCCAGAAAAAAAGCAGTTCATAATATTGTCATTCAATAATAAATAATTTGAAATTCAGTCCAAAAATTCATTAATAGAAACTTGATCCAAATCAGAGTTGTTGCTGTCATTTTTTCTCCAAGTTTTCTAATTGTTTTAGGCACTCATTTGAGTCAACTGATTACTTTTTCACTGAGTAAAGGCTAATTTTGTGAATGAGATTATTACTCAGCTTTTTAAATATGACATCAATATTTATGGCAATGATATCGAACTATAAGTACCTACTAATATCACTCTTGTCAATAATCTTGGCACTATTTTAATGCACAAGACTATGGCAAACAGAAAACCAATTGCGCAAATCTTCCTAAATTCTTGTAGCTGATTACACATAGTTCAAATATAACTGTAGCAGGGAAATTGAAAATAATGTGGCTTGATATGAAATATCACTTTTATCATCTTGGTTTATTTGTAATACTTAGTGAGGTTGAAAAGAATAAAGAGACTTCTCTATTTCCTTAGCCCATCTAAAGGGAATTCCTTTGTGCCAAAACCAAATGGCACTAAATCAAACCATGCAGAAGAAGTATACAGATAGTGGCTGAGTCAGCAGACTCTTGTTGCTGCTGTAAGTCTGTTCTAGGCCTCAGCCTCCCAACAACTGAATTTAATCATGGCTCTCAGGCACTAAATCCATCTCCTGCAATTTTAAAGATGGACATCGCATATATAATTGATAGTCTCACAACAAATGCAGGCCTCACAAACAGGTCCAGCAGATGAAGAGGCACTCCTGAGATTCAGTCAACAAGTAGTTTACTGTGATCAGATGCCTCTGCTTGTTGATGAGATTCAGAGAACCCTGGAACTGCTTAGGATTCTGGCATTTACAGCCAAAATGTAATCTGTTTAAATTATGAGACCAGGAATCAGAAGACAGGGATAAAAGTTCTCCAAGTTATTCAGTGAGAGCTGAGTTATATTCAGAATACAATTATGAATTTAATTAAATATAATATTATAAAAACTTGCAAGCATTAGATACATGGATTTTTAAACTAAAAACAGAAGCTAATAAAATGGAAACATGCTCAAATCATGAGCTTATAAACTTTTGCAGTCATCTCAACTAATAACAAATGGTGAATATAGAAACCAAAATACATAGAATTTGTGCAAATGAGAACGTTTTTTACAAATAATATGATTTTGATATCTTGAAAAATTAGAAAAAAATGATACTTGTGTGTAGGACTTGGAAAAAGTTATAAATATCCTTAAAGGAATAGCATTTATTGCCAGTTAAAACGAAAAACCGCCAAAATATTGTGTAACATGAAACATGAAAATGACTCAAATAGTAATCAATATTTTAACATTGCACAATTATTTTATGTTTTGGCATGTGAATGTATATAAACTATTTCTTTAGTAAAGGTTGGTTAAAATGCTACTTGTTTAGTATTCCTGGTACATAACAAAATTGAGCTTTAGGACTAGAAATGACTATAGATAATTACAAGTCTGCTTTTTTTTTTAGATTTCATTTTTATTATTTTATTCTAAGATGAAGATTATCAATACAGTTCTGATATTCTAGAATTAATTACTTCCCAAATTTATAGCATAATGTTGACATTTTATAGAAATGAAGATACAGGAAAATGTTCTAGGCAATTAAAACAAAATTGTTTAGTCAGGGAAAATCAAACCCTTTATGAAACTTGAAATATCTGGATAGGGTATCTGGAGTATTTTCTTAATACCACCACCATTTACCTTCCTAAATCTCTTCTATAATTTAATTCCAGGGTTGTGTAATCATATATTAGACTTGCTTTCCAAAACAACAGAAAAAATAAAGAAAAACTGAAATGAACTGCAGGAGCAATGATCTTTGCCCTTTAAGGAAGTAAACAGCATGGCAGTGGTCAGGTGTACAAGATGCAAAAATGTAGGTGTAGAGTTTTCTGAAGCCTAACTGATCACTTTAGGAATTGGCTATAGCATCTCTCTCTCTAGATAACAGCAGTAGCCTTTAGGGGTATCCATGCACTGTCAGATAGAGTGTATAATCTGTAGAACAGAGATTGAAGCTTACTAAAATGCAAAGACATCAACAAAGATGGAAATCAAGGACAAAGTGAGTTTCTGAAATAGACCTGATTGGATTGGGCCAGCAACATCCTCATCTTTTCTTACCCTCCAGCTTCTGTTACTTGGCAGGATCTTAATGCACTGGTTTCTTCCACTTGACTCAGTGGATTCACAGTGCAGTGAATTAATGATGAATGTGAATCAGGGAACTGTAGGGCAGAAAAGTCTTCGTTATATAAATGGTGATACGCAAGTACCAGTGTGCAGATGGAATCAAAGTTGTTATAATACTAAAAATATTCACTAGAGTCTGGAGTACTTATGAAACCAGACCCTTCTTCTTCCCATTTAACATTGAAATCTATCCTTACTTTCTAAATAACTTACGTTAGACCATTCCCAAGCTGATGTGGAGAAGCTGTAAAAATATGAAGGTGGGGGAGCATAAAAACAAAAGTACCTGCACAGTGAAATTGCAAAAACCTGAAAAAGTTTTGGGATATCTTGAAATTTGCTCCTGTGATCTCAGAGAACAGATTATACCACACGTAGAGACTTTGGCACATGAAGTTCTGGTAATGAGACCAGCCTAAATTGAAGTAGAAATCAATCAATATAAATGAGGATACTTTTTCAAAAGAAAATTTTTTGGCAATCAAAAATTTAAGGGGATTCTCTGATAAAACTGTTAAAGTAATTTTGCAATCTTTACCGACTTGATATCCAAGTGTAAAAATTATAAAACGTAAAACTTAGAAATACTACCTCCAAAAAATCTACTTGATTTATTTTTGAGTCAAAGTGCTTAGCTATAGTTTTGACTCCATTCTTACTAAAGATAAATGTCTTAATTCATAATCGTTGGGGTTTTTTTAATGTAAAGTTCCAAAAATTTCTAACAATTTTCCAGCTGTTTATTTTTCCATCTTTTCTGACTTTATTTTTTTGACCACCCTGTTCTTTTAGGTAACTTTGGATTTTCTTTGTGGTCTTTTATTCTGATATCAAATATAGAACAATAAGAAATCTTCTGTATTTTTTTTAATTTCACTAGGTAAAAGCCTAATTACATTTCATGCAGGTTTACTTATATATATATTTGGAATTGGAGCCACAGACAGTCATTTTTATGTATTTATCTTCCTGAATTTTTTTTCTTTGTTTGTTTTTCCTTAGCCTACATCATCTGGCAGCTTGTTAGAAATGCAGACTACCAGGAGAGGAGCCAACCCAGACCTCCTAACTCAAGTTCTCCAATTGAACAATATCATCAAATGTGTACACTCAGGTTTGAAACTCTAGACCAATAGTTCTCAATCTGGCTGGCACACAAGGCAAATTAGAATCCTTATTAGTAGCTGGGCATCAGTACGTTTCATAAATTCCTCAAGTGATTCTAATGTATAGCCCGGGTGTGAACCCACTGCAGACAAACTCCCTGAGGGCGAGACCATGTCTTAGTTAATTTTATGACTTTCTCAAGGCCCAATAAAATGTCTTGGTGAAATCAATGGGTCTTTGAGAGACCAAGAATGGCATTTCCTATCCTACTAAGATGTCTGGGTATAACATGACTCACAAGCAGTTAACTGAATTTTGGAATTTCAATCCTGAAATGCCTTTCTCAGTTAATGTTCTAAGGCAGATGCCATAATGAAAACATAAACCCCAGTAACCGTGAATAAAACACACTGACCTTGAGTTAAAGCTGACAATGGCCTTTTCTTTATGGAAATAATAGCTTTTGTCACTGACCTTATGAGGTAAAATCAAACAAATAAATAACCAAGAATTCTACAAATATAAAACGCTTTTTATGTTAGAACAAAACTACCACCTCATCAATATTGTTCCACAGAACAAAGTATATTCTGACCACAGAAAATAGAAACTAAAATTAATAGAACTATATATCTGCAAGGACGCAAAGCTGGGTTCTCTTTGTCCTTACTGCATATGTGTTCCCCATTCTTCAGAAAACTTTCAACATGCACAATAAACGTCACACATGGTTCTTTGCTTTCTTTCTCTGTTAACTTTTTGACTAAGGTAAATAAAATATCAATTTTGACTTCAGTTGACATAAAATGTTAATAATTCATGTTTTTAAAAAATCATTTATGAAAAATACATTGATTTTAATTCAGTTAAGTATTCTTGGGAGAAAGTTCAGGATAAAACTAGTTGACTATAGATTGTCAATGGGCTTTGTAATATAAAAATTAATTCATACCTTAATATTACACAGCTAGCTAATTTTTCCTAAGTATTCATACACATAGATATAATGGACTTGTAACAAACTATATGTAAAAATACCTTCTGTCATTTTTACCACAAGTTTTTCATCCTAAAAGTTTGGAAAATAGTTGATAGAGTAACACCTACGATTGCCATACTGACATATTTTGCTTTGCAATCGCAAAATATTGTATCTAGTCAATCTAATTTTAAGGCAGTTGAATGCTAGTCAGAAAATTTTATCCTATTTAGGAATAAGTTTACAGTGACAGAATATATTTCCCTTTTGAGTCCAGACATTGTCAGCCAGGAAATGCTTATAGTTGCTTCTAGTCTGGGTTTGAATCTCTAAAGAAAAAGGCACTTACTAAAACTATTATCTGAGTCATTTAAGATATATGGCCCTGACCACCAATACTTTCTATATTTTTCACTTCAAATATGAACAAATAAGAGCTATTTTTCTCCCAGAAAATCTGGGAATGTTTCTTAAAGTGGGAAAAGCTGAAAGAGAGGAAGAAAATCAATGATCTCTCAATTTTTGTTGGGAGGGGAGTGGTCATTTCTTCTGTTCTGATTTTTAAATATTGCTCTCCCAATAGCTATTCAAAAACAAGCCAATTTTTCCCCCATACTATTAATTTCATTAAGAAATCCTGAAATTTGATGGAGAGCAGAGAATGAACATTATTTCACTTGTATTTCTTTTCAGATAAACACTTTTCCAGTGGCTTATGGAAGAAAACTGATCTTCCATGGAGCAGACACAAAATGCCTTAAACAAAATGGATATTTGTGAATAAACCACTTAAGGCTACAGATTCATTATTTTCCTTTATTTGTTGTTTTTCTTTTTTGAGATAACAGGAGAATTTTGTGATTTACTAGCTGGGAGTTTATTTATTGTTGACAGCTAGGCCCTGAACAAGGAACCTGCACAAATAACAAGGTGGAATGGTACTAAATAAAGATTACCAGGATCATACATCTTTCCTCATGATATCTGGGGGTCGACTAGTCAAAAACTGATTTGAAATGCCTTTCATCAGATTATCACGTCACAGAGTCTTAAGGGTATTCCTAAAGATTCTTATATCATTTGATTTTCGAAGAAGAAAAAGAGAAAATGTAGCTTTAGACTACTTAGATCTAAGCTGTGATAGCTGGCAGGGGTAAATGACTCTGTTGGAAGACTAAAAATATCGAGAATATTGACACAATTAGAGCACAGTGCAGGTTTACCGTATATAAAGCCTAAGTAAATACAACTAATGGCATTAGAATAAGAAGAAATATAAACATGCAATTACAACATTATCCTTTACTGACTTGGCCAGCTCAGGCACAGCTTAAACAATATGCTGCCTCTGTACTTCTGTGTTCAAGTTCTAATATAAAACTCACTCCCTGTGTAACAAGGTCAAGGTTTGCTTTCAGGATGACCCTCTAGTTGTCTTCGCAGGAAGCCCTAAATCAAGATATATGTTGTGTAGAGACATTAGGTGAGAGAATATTTCTGATAAAAACAAACAACATCAAAATAAACTAAATTACTTGATATAAGCAGCTTTCTTTAACTTTGTGTTGTTTATTGACATAATCTTAGGACTTTTTTTTTTAATATTGAGTGTAATGGTCTTTATTTTTCTCAAAGAATGGCTATAACTCAAAAGGAAATCAACTCTACTGTTTTTTCTCATTAACGTCATTGTAAAATACATAATTTATTACATACAAAATATAGATTTTGTTCAATCAGCTCAGTTTCCCTAATGATATCAATGGCCATTTTTGTTAGTAGCTGATATTGCTAACATTTTCTCAATCAGGTATTTGGAATTTAAGATTCATGAGCTTGAAAAGAAGTAGGAGGAAAATACTTAAAACTGAATTCTGGTTTTATTTGAAAATGGGCAGTTAAGCATATCTGATTTCATTTCTAGCTTTTCATTTATAGATTGTATGACCTTAAAATTACTCAACTTCAATTGTCTTTATTCCACTCATCTATAAAATGTATATAGAGTACTTCATTTTACAGCATTTTTATTTTATTTTAATTTTGATAATTAAATTACATAATGTATTTAAAGAACCTAATATAGGGCCCATTATGTGTAGAGGGTTAGTAAATTCTTACTTGTAATGGTGCTACTACTGGAATTATAGGTACTACTACCATTAGTATCAATCTTGGTACCTCTGGTTAATATTGAGTAAGTGCTTAATTTGTGCCTGGATTACATGCCTCTATCACTGGACATTAAAAATTCTCTTGATACCTACAAATGAGGAGCCCAAAGCTTTAAAAAGATTATAAAAATTTCCAGAAATCTCACAACTAAAAAGTAAGAAATCTGAAACACAATACCTGGCAATGTGAATGTAAAGCCTTTATTTAACTGTACCACTACCCTGATGTGACTGCTTCTTGTACACCTTCCCCAAATGTCCCTATCTTTTTCCTAAGATCCCTTTATTACAAACAGTTCTTGCAGGTGTTATTAAATGGTTGCATGTAACTTTCTTTGTCCATGTAGTTAAAGTAACATTTGCATAGCAACTATTACTTTCAGAAAAGTTCAGGACTGCTAACATGTCCATGTAGGATACATGCACATAAATGTAAGAAAATGAGAAGAAAAGTTTGGGAGTTTTACACTTGTTATTTGATCTCTGCCTCTTTTGAAGATGCTGATTAGAACCAAGGCTTTACTATTATTTAATATTAATGAATAAACAACCTATAACCCAGAAAATTTCTCCTTTGCTTTGTCTAAATCACTCATACTGGCAATTTTCAGAGCCTCCATTTCATCTCATTGTTTAACCGTCCTCATGTAACAAGGTGTGAGTTCTCATTGTGCAATGAGTGGAACTCCTAGGAACCTGCCTCATTACCAGCAGAAGATAACTATATCCTTGGGTGAAGAAGGCTATAAGAAACATGACTTCTAAAACTTGTCAAACAAAGGACTCTGATCTTATTTTCCCTGAAAAGAAATCTTATAAGGAGTATCTGAGCAGATTTTAATGGGTTTAAAAAATAAAAATCCTCAAGCATGAAATCAAGCTTGATAAGTTATATCTCTATATTACCTCAAGAATAACAAATATATTTCCTGTGAGAGACTGGACACTTGTTTGGAATTGGGGATGTTTAATAGTCATGGGGTATCTTTGGTCAGCACAATGAATGGTGTCTTTAAGCCACTGCCATTCTAATTGGATTCTAAATGAATTAGCTATAAGGAAACATAAATGAATAAGAAGTTTGACATCCTTTACAATGAATAAAGATTCTTAAAAAGCCCAGGATGTGTTGAGCTTAGATATATTATATAGTAAGAAATATCTGAGAATCTATTTTTGAGTAACTCTTTCATGAGAAGCCCTCACTAGTTTTAGCATTAAAAAAGCCCTTATTTTCTAATAGGGTCTACAAAGAAGAGTATTTGATATATACAGAAAAATATAAAAGAGAAAATAAAACTGCTCATGTTTTCCAACACATAATAACACAGTAAATACTTTAGTCATATACTATTTTTGTCTTTTTCCCATATACATGTAAATTTGTTTTATTTTTACACGATATAGATCATACTATATATACAAGGTTACTTCAAGAAGTTCATGGAAAAATAGAATTAAAAGATAATATGAATCTCTCCATGAACTTTTTGAAGTACCCTTATATTATTTGGTAAAATGCCTTTCAATTACTATGTCATAATTTTTTTTTACCACTATTAAATATTCTTCTAAGACATGATTTTACGGCCGCATATAACCCAGTTGTAATACCTCATGTCCTCTCATATTAATCTAACCCCTTATTGGTAGGCATGTAATTTATTTCTTCACACACACTATTTAAGATGGTGCAATAAATATTATTGAACTTTCATCTTTAAATACATTTTAAACAGTTTTATTAGAGTAAATTTTTAATAGTGACCAATGGAAATGGATCTAACAAGTTTTTTTCTTTTAATCAGTGGCAAATTGTTTGATAGAATATGCAAAAATTTAAATTCAAGTTCTTTGTCCTAATTGCTTGGCTCTAGGTGGCAATGAATTGGACACGATACTATATCTATCTCTTTATTATCCTAGGTACATTTTGATATATAAAGAATACACACACACACACACACACACACACACACATCCTGCTTTATTGATCTCTTTATTATCCTAGGTACATTTTGATATATAAAGAATACACACACACACACACACACACATCCTGCTTTATTGACTCAATCATTTTGTCCCTTTTTCATAACTTTCCTTTTCTGGTTCTTTATATTTTAACTTTCATAATATTTTGTGATATTTATTGAAAATATAAAATATTTACAAGTCTTTAGAGGATATGAAAAAGAAAAATACCTTTGTTCAAATTCCTACTTGTCTGGTATATGAAAAAAAGAGATACATATGTATAAATAATCATATTATAGGTAGAAAGTAATTAGTGCCTTAAAAGAGGATGCATCCTTCCACTTATTCATCCTAAGAAAACTTGTTTTATTTTTAATAATGGGTTTGGGACCCATTAAATAACCACTGTTTGTTTGAAGTGATACTATGTTTCTGACAATAACCTCCCATCAAAATTCAGCCAGGCTGTCTTTGGTGAACACGCTGTCTTTCTTATCCCTCACATTGGCAGTAATCTTTGGTAATCCTAACATTCTTGCAAGGACATTATGGCGTCAATCAGAAGCTCAGAATTTAGTAAAAAGTCAATGAGACAGGACCTGTTTTATGTGAAGAATGTTATCAAATGCTATAATTCTCTCTGGAGTTACAAAACAAAGGAATAGAGACACTTTTCTGAAACGCCGTATACATTCAGGAAACATGTAATATGAGAATATAGCTTAGGCCAGCTGTTCACAATTAAATAAAAGTAATAATTATACTATTTGGAGTATTCAAATTAAATATTTGAATCAATTCATATGTGTATATTGAATTATTTTCCAATTAAACAGAAAGGTTTAACTATTTTAATGGTTTGGACTTAATTCTTCTCAATGCCTAAATTATACTTGGAAGTAATTCAGGCACTGAGGGCAAAAGGATTAACACAGTTTTACGGGTTTCCATATAAAATCATTATACCAACCTTCTAAGGCAAATATTATTTCTTGATTTTAACAGTTGAGAACTGAACATCAACAAACTGAAGTAATTCCTCTTTGTTCATGAAGCTGTTAAATGTGAGAAAATTTGGCCAAAGCCAGTCACCTGACTAAAGCCAAAGTCAATAAGGAAAGAAGCAGAATAAGAACTTACTACTGAAAAGCTTGAGGCATTGAGGCACAGCAAAATAGAAGTCTACTATATGACTATTTTAGTGAATTAATAAAATAAAATAAATATTAATAGATTCATAAAACTCCTTATTAAGAGATTTTAAAAACACTACCAAAATATGTTTTTATTTGTTACAATGGTCACAGAAATGTACATTAGAGTAGACTAGCTCCAAAATATAGGTATGGCTAAAACTATAGACCCCCAAACTGTTTTAGATGTTCTTGACTCATGTACTTATTTACTTATATTTATCATGCACAATTAGTACTCTACAAAGCTATGGTAAGTGATGAAACAGAGAGATGTATTTACTGTGCTCATGAATGCCCAAGGGACATTAAAGAAGAACTTAAATAATTTAATAAAATTGTGAAAAGTTCTAGTTTTAAAAATTCCATACACTCGATATGGTTAAACAGCAAAAGCATAAAATATAGTTTGTAGCTGAAGACATGCTTTTAATAGCTTCAAAAAATTCTAAAAATAAAAAGTAGATAAGTGAATACATAAATAAAAAGTCTTATAGACTTTCCCAAAAAACTGATTTTCCTGTTCCAGAACATTTATCTGCAAGGTTATAAGGTTATTTTGCAAGGTTGTAGGATTTTTTTTTAACAATGGAGGCATTTATTTTATAGTATAACCACACAGATCATCACAACTTCTCATATAAAAACATATGCCTAATAAATATTTGGGGCATACAATTGAGTGTGTTAAAAATTTCCAAAAAATGTCTTGGTCGTTGGTATGTTTTTTGATTTCCTTTATTTTAGTATAAAACCAAAATAACAGAAGTTTCCTTAAAGAACCATTGACTGTTGACTTGATCTTATTTTCAGGGCTGGTGCAGCTTGGCAGTCATGAGATACAGTGCCAAGCTACATACTCAGTATCAAGGACTGGGAGAGAGATTTATCAAAAACAGTCAATAACAGAATACTCAAAGGAGAGGTATAGATTATGACTAAATATGAAAGCTTTAGGTACAAGCCATAGCAGCATAAAGATCATTTCCATATATTGAGCTAAGGGCTTAAACAAATAAAAAAGCAAGGGCAGAAACTGGACAATTTATAAAATGATTGGAAACTAGTGAGTGAAATAAACTCAAAAAAACATTATGAGAATTACATGATTTTATATTTTAAAATGATTAGTACTTGTCATATGGTATATGCTACATGTGATTTAAACAAAATATTCATTATTCAGGTCATATTTAACAAAAAACTATACAAAGGGGATCAGGGGTCAAAACTGACAAGTAGCAGTTTGATTCATCTCACAAAGGTAAATGTGTCATTTCAAATAAGGTAAGCAGGGTTCAACATCAGAATCTATTTTATAGAAATACACTCTCCTGTCCATATCTTAACATACTCATTAATAATAACTCTTTGTTTGCATCCGCACAGTTTTGAACAACTGGTTTTGTCTTTGGTTTTTACAAACCATCAGACTTCTGACTGCTTGCCTTAAACTTCTCATTCTCTATCTTATCATAGCGTCTAATATGTCTGTTCTCTTAGTTTGATCTACCTTATTCCTGGTATATTGCTTTCCTTCTTTCGTTTCCTGAAATTTGGTCTGGTAATTTTATGGATCCTGGTTCTGGTTTTGCCATCAAAATTTTGATCACGAATTTCCATCTTTTCGTCTTTCCTTTGATGCTTGGCTTTTAATGACTACCTAGATATCGATTCACTTAATTTCTTTTCTTCTACATCCATAATTTGTCTGTAAATACCAAATCATAATATGTCCAACTGCATTATGTTCTTGTAGTTGATACATAAGTGTAATGCATTGTTCTTAGACTTCTTAGTGCCATTTTATAGCTACTTTAAGATGGTTATGAGAACAGATAAACTCTGACACTGAAGAAGGGGATGACTAAGAAGGGGGAAAAAACATGAATGCAGAAAGCGACAAGTAAGAAAACCTCCAACATTAAAAGGAAAATTAGGATATTTTAAGGGAGATAATTTTTCTAAAACACCATCCTTTATGTCTTTTTAAAAATACATCTTAAAAAGTGGAAGAATAAGAAGTAAGAGTAGTAATAGTCTGGTGAGTTTCTTTAACGTGCCTAGGGAAAAAGAATTTGGAATAAGTAGAATATAAGCAGCTGCTTACTTCATAAAGCATATTGGAAACAAAGAGTGTTATAAAGATTTTATCTTTGTGGATTTCTCTAGTTCTGTGTGTCAAGGGAATCTAAATGATACTGACTTTACTTATTGTGTGTCGATCCAAACACCATGACAACACCCCACTAACTAATAAAGCGGACCAGAGTGTCACTGTCATAGGTCCCTAGAAAACATGAAACCATTGCCAATCCTGCTTCTCTCTCCCTGTCTTGGTCTCATTCTCTCTGTCTTGCAATCTCTCTCTTTTTATGAGAAAATGGTTTGTTCTATATAAAAGCTGTCCATCTAGGAAATACTTTCATAGAACTGGGCCACATCCACTAATTTTAGATAGAAAATATGTATTTCAAACTTGATCCTGGAATATGTCCACACTAATTCTTTAAATTCTTTTAAAAAGGAAAGACACTTTCACAATAGTTCAAATCCATTTCATGTGATGGAGAGAATACTATGTTACATTAAGTGCAATAAAAATTATAGAAAATTAATTGAGTACGAATAGAAGAATTAAATAAAATAATTATCTTTATACGTTACCTCTATAAAAATAAATTTCCTGAGTAAGGCCAAGGGGCTAAAACTATTTCTCAAGTAACTTGTTCATCTAGACTATATGTAGCAGATTTGGAGAAAATGGCAGGGGTGGCATTGTTTTTTAGAATTCTTGAATCTTCACATAAAATCAGACAGAAAAACTAAACAGAAAATCCAAATATTCCTGGAAACATTTAAAACAGAACTAGATGACAGTGAATCACACAAACTCCAAAATGCAGGCAGGGAAGGAGGAGCACCCATAGCAGCAAGATGCAATATTATCAGCAACTGTGCAGGAAGAAGTGGAGAGAAGCAAGATAACATCTGACACAGCTGGACACAGGAGAACCCTAAAAATAGGCAGTAGGCATTTTTGTTGGTTTTAAGGCATGGCAAGTGGACTTAAGAACTGAAGTTGCAACTGGGAGAGTTTCCCCCACCCTGTTAAAGGCTAAGTGTGAAGGTTTGGGGATGATTTTGACAGGGCTGGAGCAACCTAACCCCTAAAATGACTTAAACTGAGCTGCCACGCTTCCTTCCAGGACTGGACACAACACTGAAGAGAAAATTCTACGAGTGGGATTAAAACTACGCAGGATAGGAGAACCAGAAACAAAGAACGCCGTTGGGACAGGAAATCTCAAATAGTAAGCTGCCGTATTGTTTTTAATACCACATGATATTCAACCACATGTTGAGGGCCACACAGAGATGTTGTTCATGTGGGCCATATCTATTAATATGTATCATATTAGAAATGCAAAGTGAGCAATTGAAAAATAGTTACCTATAAAATCATTATAAAATATGCTTATTACAGGCTAGCATAAGTGAATTTTAATAAACAACTATCATACAAAAATACTTTAGTGAGTTGAATGGCATTGTTTTACATACTTTCAAATCTC
>NW_007731370.1:48772-50404 GCF_000696425.1 Galeopterus variegatus | reverse complement strand
AACAAAAATACTTTAGTGAGTTGAATGGCATTGTTTTACATACTTGCAAATCTCTGTTGTGTCTGGCTTAGTAGAAGACAGTTGATTTCTCATTTTCCTTCTATGGTTAGTCTGTAGCAATATACTGTTCTGGTTGAGGTAAATAAAGAAAATCCAATCTCACATGGATATTTAATTAGGAATGTAATAATTGTGAAAATGTGACAGTTGTTTGAAAGAACAGCAAAAGTCAAAAAATGGTAGTTTCTTAAAGTTCAGTTATGATGTGAAATCTAAAATAATCAGTGCACTCATTTTACTCTGTAAAATTCATTGATCTGTATTCTACTTTGCACAGGTCTTTTATTCATACATAATTTTTGTAACATCAAGTATTAATTACTTGGGACATATTGGTTCACTGAGTTATGCAGAACTTCCAATGTTTGACACATGTTATTACGCGATAACAAAAAGCCATATTCTTAAATATCACATTGCAGCTTGTCAGTAAGGTATTTAAGGATCTGGATGTTTTCAAGCTCCCAGTGACTAATATAAGTTTTCCAGAATTTCAGTTTTCCTTGGAAGCTCAAATTTTATCATTGACAAAAATACTTTTGTTTTCATTTACGTTACAGGCTATTTGTTCATTGTTGAGAGAAATGTGTGCCAAATATTTGAGTCTGGATAACCATATTAGCTAACTTTTTTAGCTAAGTTTCTAACACATAAAACTTGGGGAACGCAATTCAAACTCTAGTTTTGGGGAAACATAATACAATCCACTACGATTTGTATATACATTATTATGGTCAATATACAGAACAATTCCTTCACCACAAAGATCTGTTGTGTTACCCTTTTACAACCAGACATACCTCTTTTCCAGGCACACACACCACCTCCCTGGTCTTTTCCTCTGTGTGATGGTAAATTTTGGCAGCTTGGCTAAGTCATGATGCCCACACATGTATGGTCAAACATTATCCAGGATGTTTCTGTAAAGGTGCTTTGGATGAGATTAACACTTCAATTGGTGAATTTTGAGTAAAAGCTGAAATAAAACAGAGGACCAACCTACTCCAAGCAAAAGGGAATTTTTCCATTACACAGACTTTAAACTTAAAGACCTGAACTGCATGCAACATTGGC
The DNA here is from genome assembly GCF_000696425.1 of Galeopterus variegatus. NCBI lineage: Eukaryota > Metazoa > Chordata > Mammalia > Dermoptera > Cynocephalidae > Galeopterus > Galeopterus variegatus. The sequence goes on along the minus strand of NW_007731370.1, from coordinate 49,270 downwards.
TCTTTCCTCATCTCCAAACTGTTAGTCCACCCTGCACATTTTTTACTTGGTAGCTCCATAATCATGTAAACCAATGTCTTAAAATAAAACATACATGTATACACACACATACATATATATGCACACATCCTATTTGTTCTGTTTCTCTGGAGAATCCTAATACACCCTAGCAAACACAAATCTGTTCTCCATTTCTATAATTTTGTCATTTCAATAATTTTATGTACATGAAATGATAAAGTAAGGTAAGCTTTTGGGATTGACTTTTTTCCTCAGAATAATTCTCTGGAGATGTATTAAAGTTGTTGCATGTCATTAGTTACTTGCTGTTTTACATTGCTGAATGGTAATTTATACTTAGATGTACCAAAGTTTGTTCAACTGATGGCAGAGACTCAGCTTCTTGGACTTCCCAAGGGAAGAATTCTATTGAGAACCCACAAGGACTGCAAGCTCACACAGCAGAGTCTCACTCACATTGAAAGTTTGTGGCAAAGT
>NW_007731370.1:46173-48142 GCF_000696425.1 Galeopterus variegatus | reverse complement strand
TTCCTCAGAATAATTCTCTGGAGATGTATTAAAGTTGTTGCATGTCATTAGTTACTTGCTGCTTTACATTGCTGAATGGTAATTTATACTTAGATGTACCAAAGTTTGTTCAACTAATGGCAGAGACTCAGCTTCTTGGACTTCCCAAGGGAAGAATTCTATTGAGAATCCACAAGGACTGCAAGCTCACACAGCAGAGTCTCACTCACATTGAAAGTTTGTGGCAAAGTGAAAGTACACACAGAAGAATGTGTGGGCATCCTTACAAGTAAGGAGTGCCCTGTGAACTTTTAGGGAAGGTTTTGTACTTTTCATATTCTTAAAATTTATTTCAAGGACATTCGTAATCACTTGTTGGAACAATTTTATAATGGCTGCCTTAAAAGCATTAGTTCTATCTTCTGATTCAGCTTGCTTTTGGCATCAGTTGACTATTTTTTTCTCACTTAAGTTGTGATTTTCCTGTCATTTGCTATGATGAATGATTTTATAATATATCTCAGACATTTCATATATTATGTTATAAGAGTGCAAATCCTATTTAAATCTTCTATTTCAGAAGGTAGTTGCCCTGTTTAGCCTTAATGTGTAGGCTATGACCTACTTTGTGGTCTGTACTTGCAATGACAATTTCCTTTTCTGAGCACGTGTAATACTAGTCTGGTTTGCTTTCTTCTGGCTCTGCTTGAGCTCCTTCTGTATCCATGGTGATGCTGCCTAAAGTGGTGGAAGTCACTTCCTTGGCCCCCAGGTGTCATTAGATGTAAAATGGGTAATGCCAGATCTGTGGGAGGAAGAGAATTTCCCCATGCCTGTTTTGTGTCCACCTGGTCCTGCTTGAATGTCAACTCTATCACTGCTGTGCCACTGGAGGATGAAGCACCTACCTGAGCTACCTTCTTCCTATGTGGAGGGACAGAAGCTGAGGAATCTAGATGGTTCTCTGCCACTCTGTGGAAGGTCAGGACACCTTAGGTCTGGATTGCTTTATACTATTGAGTAGAGAACTATGAAATGCCTGGCCTGGGTCTTCTTCTACCACTGATTGGAAAACAAGGAGCCACTGAGTCTAATGGCTTTCTGTTGTTGGGTGGTAGATTGGCACATGTCCTTCCTAGGTTACATTCTGCCACTCAGTGGAGAGTCAGGCGTAAAGAGGCTGCTGCTTCTGTGGATGCAGAGTATGAGGTGGGAGGCCTGCCTGGATTCTGCTGCTGTCTCTTCTTCTGGCAGATCAGGCCCCCTATTCTCAACAATTGTGGTATGTGGGGTGTTCTGACCCAGACAAGTTCTGCTGGTACTCCTGCTGTGGCCAGTTCTGGTCCACTGCTGCTACTAGGTGTGGGTTACTTTGCTAAGTCCCTGCTGAACTTCTACCTCCCCAGTCCTCTAGCTAGCAAGAACAGGACTTTTTTCCTTTCCTTTTTTCAGGTTGTCACAGGGTTTTGGGAGATTTGGTCTGGTATATATGGAAATTGAAAAATAAAATAAAATAACCCAGGGAATTCACCCCAGTGTCATTTAAATCCTCAAGTTCCTAACTAGCCCACCTTCTATCTTCCTTTCAGAGTTCTTAATGATCATTAAATTATTTCCGGGGTATTAAGTCGTATTTAAAGGTGAGGAGTAGAGAAAAGTGAATCTGTGCTGTCTTGTATTGCAACCAGAAATAACTGACCATTTATTTTTATATTTAATCTTATATGTATACATATTCTATCCTATACATATATTAATATTAATATTATGGTTTAAATAATTATTCATAGTTTTTTTTTGCTACAGTATCCTGCACAATATGTAAAGAGCACCAAATATGTTCTATATCTTTAAGTTAATTTAGTTCTCATAATATCACTGTGAAAAAAGGAAGACAACATGGATTTTGCAGATGAGAAAATTGAGACACATATCTTATATTGCTTGTGCAAGTTTATATGATGGCTAGTTGGAGGGTTAGGTAACTTTA
>NW_007731370.1:28381-45313 GCF_000696425.1 Galeopterus variegatus | reverse complement strand
ATCCTAAAATAAATTAAAGTCTATTTAAATTGCTTATTTCTTAATCGAGCTTTAGTAACATTTGGATCTATTGTTGTTGCTTTTTGGTTGTTTCTTTTCCAAAAACTGGTGATAGAAAGGTCTGGCATCAGATGGTACTTCCTGGTCAAAAAGTAAAAGAACCTTGTTTTGATTTTTTAATTAGAGATCTTGATATTGTTTTTTTTTTTTTAAGTAGTGCTGGAAGTAAAAGTGGATTGATCTGAAATTTTCAGGATGTACTTATTGGCCAGACTGATAAAATTGATGTAACATCTAATTATAATGTATATTATTTGTTCCAAGAGTATGGATAAAAAAAATTAAGGAAATATTCTAAAATGTAAGGAAATATGCTTAATTCAATACAAGAAACTTTTAGAAAGTCAGAACATTTTAAAATTGTTGAAATACTAAGAAATGATTATAATTATTTGTGAAAGCCTGTACACTTCAGAGTTGCATTTATAGATTGAAGAAGAGATAGATAATTCATCTTCTGAGAAAGCTGCTATTAACAAAAATTGATAATTTAATTTCATTCTGGACAGATCTTCTAAATATTAACTCTCACTGTCTTAAATATGAGCCTATAATGAGGTCACACAGGTGACTCCACCAATTCTTGTGCGGTCTGTAATTACCTTTCTCTATCTGTACACCTTTGGCACACATTTGTACTGTCACTCCCTTGAAGTTGACCTGATCGGGAGAGGCACTATAATCCACCTAAGTGGGACATTGAACAACCAGTGCAAAAGACATGAAAATTAGATTCAAATAGCATATTTGACAGTTTAGTTATAACTACCTAATGAGTAAGGGATATACTAGAACAACTATCCTTTAATTCTCTAAGAGTGAAAAGAGAACATGTAGGATCCTTCCAAAACCTTCTTTGCAACAGACCTCACCTGTTAAAACTACATGAAAGCCAGCTGAACACAACACAACCCAAGTAAATAACACCAACAAGCAAATAACAATTACAATATGCCATATAATTTAGCTTAAATGTTTTTTGTTATTCTGTATAGAATATCACAAATACTTCACAAATCTCAATCTGTCAGTGTTTCCACTCATTTATAAAGTATCAGTTGTCCTGTTGGGTACAGAATATAGATTTTCTACGGGCATGTCAAAAGTTAAAGCAGCAGAAAACATTTTTTAACAACTGACTTCACTTATCAAACAGCAGAACCTGAAAAAGGTCTCTGGCACCTGAAATCATTTAATGTTTTTATGGCAGTGATAAAAATCACTTCAGGTGTTGCTGCAGCAACAGCTTTGAAAGCAATAGAGTTCCGATGTGGAGAAGATCCATCAAAAATAAATCAAACCTTGTTTCAGTGGTGCCAACGGAAGTGTGTGTAATGGAAAGTTATTAAGAACAAAGCCATGTGCAGACTTTGGCCCCAACACAGGGCCCTCTTGCCCGAATATTCCCCAATCAATCACTGCCCATCTCATTGCTTCTTCCTGGTATTGTCAGGAGACTCATAGGCTGTAGATTGCAGAAGGTAAGTGCTTTAAGGCTTCGGGAGCTTTTGCTAGCATACCATTTTGCCACCACGTTACACAAACACATACACACACGCACACACGCACACACATACACAGGAGAGAGAGAGAGAGAGAGAGAGAGAGAGAGAGAGACAACATCACTGCAAATAGTTTCACAGAATTTACAAGCCATTAAGTTTATCTAACATCTACTAATTTCTGGCCTGTTTAATGTAAATGGCTTTACTTAATAATCACCAAATCCTAGTTTTAACCTTACAGAAATGTATTCTTAATCTCATTTTGCAGGCCAAATACCAGCGCTGATAGAATTTAAGTGCTTTACAAAATTTACAGACCTTACAAATGATGGAACTGTGTTAATATTCAAAATATTCAATTCATCTTCTGTATTACTTCTATTCACCTTCCCTACTTCTAAAGCAGAGTTTTAAAAAACGCTGTGTGTATATATGTGTATTTTTAGAAGTAGAAATAATTTCTACTTAAAAGTAATTTTCTTACTGGAAAGTGAGTGTTGACTTATTTATTTTTAAAAATATAATAATTTTAAATCTGCAAACTAAAATTAGGCATACTCTATGTCATAGCTTTTAAAAGCCATAAAAAAATAATATCTGCAGAGAAAAATACAAAATTAAAATGGAGTTTGAGTTAACATGACTGAGATGTCACCAAGTTCTAATAACCATTGCTCCCAAAATGAATATGCAGCTGGTAGCTAATAGCAGAGTTACTTGGGTTCCACATGCCTAAATCCATGTTTGATAGTGTGAGTCCTCAATTTTTCACCTTTCATCTCTCTTTAAACTGCATAATACCAGTATTTCTACATAGGCTGTGCTGTGTCACCATTTGGCCTTTAACTAATGTTTGTACATCTGCCTCTTTTCCTTTCATGTTAGCGCCTGATAACGGAAGTAGTTCTGCTTGGTTCCAGTGTGAACCTAATTACAGATAATCAGGTAGTATCTATTTACAGCATTGTCATCCAGCTGATACAAAATGCATTCATTTTTTTTTGTAATCATAACTAAAATGAAAACACATTCATAGAAAACAAATCTCAGAGCCCAGAAAATAGAAAAGTGACAATGTATGTCTGTGGACCTCAGTTTGAGAAAATACTGCAGAAAGGAAATGAGAAATTTAACACAAATGATATTGTTGATAACTGACTCTTACCAATTTTATTCAGATACTTTATTTTACAATTGAATTGAAAATTTTAATATAATTAATTTCTTTGATTGTCTAGGCTTATGATCATGAACATCATGCCCATGTGCCTTATTATGCAACTTTAGGTTATTCATTTTCCCTCATTGTAGCTTTCTACCATCAACTTCCACCCATCCTCTAATTTAGACTATCTTCTAACTACTAATTCTCGATGCTAACTTCACATTCAAGTAACCTAGAGAGCTCGGGCCCCATCTTCAAAGAAGCTGATTTAATGGTCACAAGTAGGATCTGGGCATAAGTTTCTAATAAAACAGTACACTGGAAATGCTAATGTACAGCCAGAATTAAGAACTGATTTTGTTAATCAGAAAAACTTTGTTTTTAAAATAAAATATATCACAGAGGTTTTTGAATATCTGTCTTTTCTCATATTATTATTATTATTATTATTATTATTATTATTATTATTATTATTATTATTATTATTATTTTCTGATTTGTGCTTAAAGCAACAGAAATTTATTCCCTCACAGTTCCAGAAGATAGAATTATGAAATCAAGGTGTCAGAAGGTCCACGCTCCCACTGAAGGCTCTAAGAAAGAAACCTTCTTTGATTCTTCCATCTTCTGGTGGCTCCTGGCAATCCTTGGTGTTCCTTTGCTCCATTAGATGCATTGCTCCAATCTCTCCCTCCATCTTCACGTCCTCCTCTTCTCTATGTCTCTTTGTGTCCTCTTCTTTTCCCATAAGGACACAAGTAATTGGATTTATGCCCACCGTAATCCAGTATTACCTTGTATTTACTTAATTATATCCACCAAGTCTCTGTTTCTAAAAAAGGTCACATCCTGAGGTTTCAAATGGAATTTTTGAATCTGTCTTTTATTATGTTATTATTTTGTTCTGAAATATGCATATCCATTCTTAGAGACTAACTCGTATATCTTGAGATGTTCAGGTCAAATATCAGTGCCCTGTGACATGTTTATTTACTGACTATCTTAATACACTAGAATACATTCATGAGGGCAGGGACTATTTTTTTCTTCTGTGTTCATTGTCATGTCTCCAGTGGCTTCAATAGTATGCAATAAATTGTTATTTTAAAATGCAAAACATTTTAATTTATACCCCAAAGATCATTTAAGAATTGCATTCATCAGTATCATAAATTAGAAATCAGAATTGATACCCATAGGACCAAGTATATGTCAAGTAAATTATCAGCATTTACCTGGTTACACTGTACTGGCCAGTGTTCACTGATGATTATCTTAGTTTCTATATATAATTATTTACAGAATCTTGATGATCACTCTTTTTAATACCAATTCTTTCTTCCTTTATTCATGATACTTTTTTTTTTCTTTCTGCTTTTTAAATTCTCAAACTCTTCCATCTCTCATCTTTTCCTAGGACCAGCCAGGGGCAAGACTGATCCAAAGAATAAAAGTGAAGTGTGAAGTGGAACTTCATCCACAAAATGGGCCATGTAAATTTCTGCATTTCCAAGTTACAGAGGGCAATGGTGATATACAGATTTGGTCTCCCTTCATACTGTTGAATTAAAAAACCTATCTCTTTTTTTTAAATTTAAGAAATAGCATTATTTCATACTTTTTTTCCTTGTCCTACCACCAATTCAGTTTTAAGCATTCAATTTATAACAATTTATACCATTAATGAGAATGGATTTAAATTGAATATTTGAGGAAATTCAGAATTAATATATTACAAATTTTCAACAATTCCTCCAAATGACTCCATAGGAAATTTAATATTCTAAAAGATGATATATAATATATACATTTTTTCAAAATATTACAGCATTATTAAGGAAAGTAGACTACAAAAATAGTTTATATGGCATCATTTCTAAACTATGATAAAGACCACATTAAAAGTATTAAAATGTTATTTGTCACAAGGAAGTATTTTAGGTAAAGAGTACAAGTAGACCAATTATCCATATGTACGGAATTGCTCAGATAAATTAATAAAATATTTGCCACTGTCAATGTGGACATTGTATTAGTTACTGACTGTTGAATAACAAATTACTCAAAATGTATGAGCTTAAAAAACAAACCTTTATCATCTCACACAGTTTCTGAGGAATCTGAGAGCAGTTCAGGTGGATGGTTCTGGCTCAAGGTCTGTCATGAGATGGCAGTAGAGCTTTTGACCAGGACTTCAGTCATATGAATGCCTCACTGGGGCGAAAGACTCAACTTCCCAGCTCATGCACACTGCTGTTGGCAGGGCTTTGCTCCTCTGTAGTTGTTGGCCAGACACATTAGTCCCTTAACTTCTAGCCCACTCCTTAGGCAAGCTGAGTATTCTCATGATAGTGCAGCTGGCTTCCTCCAGGGCAAGTCACCTGAGTGAGGGAGAGACAGCATGCAGTCAAGTGTCGTTCATAACCTAATCTCAGAGTGACACACCACTTCTTCTGCCATATTCTGTTGATCACACAGACCAATCCTAGCACAATGTGGGATGGGAATAAACAAGTGTGTGAATACCACGCAGTAGGGATTTGGGGGCCATCCTGGAGCCTGGCTACCACAGACATTTTATCTATGTTTTGGGCAGAACAATTATTTATTGAGCAGGGCCATCCTGTAGATTCAAGAATGTTTACCTTTTCTACCATCTCCATCTCTCTGTCATACCCCATGAAACATAATGACAATCATTTTGAAAGTAAGAAATTCCTTCTGACATTGCCAAAATCTTTCCATTGAGAAACAATATCAGAAATAGTAGCATCTCTTCTTTTCGATGGCTGCTTGTTAAAAAGGAGGCTCTCTGAACCTATCATAAATGCAAGAAAAGTTCATGTGAGTTAGTCAGCAGATCCTTACTTACAGGCAAGCCAGCCAGCTTGAGTTCCCCACGTCATGGTGCATCAGTGTGTTCATAAAGGTGATTCATTGTGACAGCAGGAATGTCTAATGATGTGCACAGCTCACTGAATTTTTAATAGAATATCCTGTACATGAAGGGCTGAAAGATAAACTCCTCTGTAGCAATGTTTATGTCTACTTTTCCATTGTTCTTCATCAAACAACATTAGTGTGGAGACCCTCAATTCCACCTACTGTAACAAAGCTGTGATTATGAAATCAATAAGCCCTTAGCCTGTTCAAATTCTATTTACAAATGTCTTTACCACTGCAGTGTCTACAGACTCCAAATTATTCTTCATTTTTAAAACAAATAAAAGATCAAAAAATAAGTCTGTTTTCCTCTGTCAGAATGATGAGACATAAAATCAATTATTTCAGATTTATTATGCTGGTAACATGCTCATTTCTTATTGCATATTTGCTTGACAGAATGCCAAAAAGCACAATTTTTCATTCACTCATTTATTTATTCATTTATTCAGAATTGAATGAATTTTTTGTGCACACTAACTGCTTTAGAAATATGTTAGATACCAACTAGATGACAGAAATAAATCTTATCGGGATCCTGCCCTCAAGAGGTCTGCATTCTCATAAAGAATGTTCATAATGTGTGGTGATTACAGGGGAATTTATTATTATTTTTCATCAAAAGGCTAGCTCAGGTAAAATGTATATAAAACTTATTCTTAGACATTATAGCACTATGAAAGTCCAAATACACATAACAATAGAAATTTTCTCAGACTTTTAAATATCTATCTATGTGAAATGAGGAAAAAAATGACTCATTAGGACTGGATGCATAAGACCTACTAGACAAAATTAAATATTGTCTTGTTCTCAGTGAATAGTCTTTATGGCATCAGGTTGATTTAAAATTGTTATTTAAAATGGACCATTACATGCAGTCTTAAGGGACGCCAGTGCAATGCGGTGCTAAAATCAGCATATAGTGGCTCACGAGAGCTACGTGCTAAATTTTTAGTAACTTTAAAAGTTGGTTGACCTTGCATTGGTTGTTTAATCAACTGTGGTGGGAATATTTACACTACAGAAATTCTACAAATGAGGGATTTTAAAAATTCCCCTCAGAGAGCCCGTTGTTGAACATTTACCAACACACCACTGCAGCAATTCTTCTAATCTTAAATTTGTGACCAAATAAGATAGGGCCATTCTACTATCACACTCAGTGTCATGTCACATTCTTGAGTTTTATGATAAGACTATTGGCTTGGTCAGCTAAACAGCATAGTAATTTTCCAGGAGACCAAAGCACTCTAACAGCATTCAGGTTAAATATCTGGGTTATATTACAATCTAGAAAATCAACTGGGGTTTTCAAGAAAGAAATTTCTCAACAAAAGTGTCTCTTTCATCCTCCTTGAATCTGATAAATACCTTATCTATATCAGATCCATGAAAATAAAAAATACAAAAGGGTAGAAAAATTTCAGGGACGAATATCTGTGTAGATCAAATTTTACCACTTCTCCTTTAGGCAGAGAGTAAGGTTAATTATTACTGCTGCAATTTGGGATCAAAATATTAGAGAACAAGGAACTGTAATCATAAAGCATGTAGTTTTAATGTGGTTTCATTAAAATAACAAGCTACTGGGCCCTTGACAGAACCTGTATATCTTATGCTGGGCAGTTATGAAACGTAAGTTTATGAATGTATATTTATTTGAAACTACATTTATTTCTCTGAGCAATCAATACCACTATTTTTTTCATGTACTTTGAAAATAAAGCAGAAAAAATGAAGTGTTTGCCAAAAACTGTATTACTATGATTTTAACAATTTGATTATTAATACACATGGGTCTGTTCATGGTTCCCAGAGTAAAAATAGCTCTGGCAGGCTACATATAATATATACATGTACTTTGAAAATAAAGCAGAAAAAATGAAGTGTTTGCCAAAAACTGTATTACTATGATTTTAACAATTTGATTATTAATATACATGGGTCTGTTCATGGTTCCCAGAGTAAAAATAGCTCTGGCAGGCTACATATAATATATATAAAAAGACATACAGATTATAATACATATTCATTGCCAAAAATGTTCCATCTGTGCACAGGGGCAGAACTTTTGTTGCTGGGGGAGATATAGCTTTCTAATGTACTTACTTTCATGTCTTTCAAAATTTTACTATGCTGATTATTTTTGTTTTTATAGTTTTTAAAAAAAATATTGGAGATTTTATGTGTGATATAGGAATACTCAATCCAATAAGCTTTTTAACAAGATTAATCACTAGACTCAGACTTGAGAAAAATGGATGACCACAGACAGGACAGATAACTAAGAAACCAAAATATTGAACATCTACTTCTTTTCCTACCCCCAAAGCATTTAGAAATTTATTTCACATGACGTAGAATACAAATAAAATGTTGATGTTTTCAGAACCTAATTAGTAATTATAAAGCTTTTGTTTAAACTAATGATAGAGTCCTTCAATGCATCATTGTCATTGCAAATGTACCATATTTTTAACAGGATGACCTAAATAATATGTAGAAGTAATTGCTACCAATTATAATACTGGCATTTACCCATGATATTGTTTTCCTAGAAATACTGTTACACCCTATTGGAACTATCACATTCTCACGTGGCATTCAAATATTTCTTCATGTGGTTGTCACCCCTCTAGTAGTTTTTAGGTCCCTCTAAATAAAATATTTTAATAGTTTGTGTTTGTATATTCAGCCCCTAAAAGCCCTGATACATCAGACTATACACATTTTAATTAAAAGTGCACAATTAGTAATGTAATTTTGGATTTGTAATTTTTTTTTAAACTTTTGAACTCTGTATTTATAATCAGTATTTGTGTATTGTAATTATTCATCTTCCCAATTATTCTACCTTCCCAGCAATCTTCTGAGATAAGTCAGTGTTCCTTTCTGGGCAATAAAATAAGGTCTGTAGGACTCCCTTAGGCAATATGGCTGGTAGTTGTGGGGAATACCCCTATAGCTCCCTATGAATGTTATTACAACAGAGGTCCATGTCCTTGTTTTGGCCCTACATGTATGAGGAATACTTGTATTTCCTTAGAGAAACCTAAAGCATTCACCATGGGGAAGTACAGGAAAACAATTAGAAAAAGAAAATATATAAGTGCACAAAAACATACAAGTGTGTGTGTGTGTGTGTGTGTGTGTGTGTGTGTGTGTGTGTGTACCAGGACAATACGAGAATGAAGGAAATAAGAAGAAACAGAGAGAAAGAAAAAAGAAGCAGGATGCTAAAGTCTATAATTTCACTGGCCTAATGCTTACTTCTAAATTATTATTACTTATTCCAGAGAAATGTTGTATTAAAATATAAATATATGTTGTAATATATGTTGTACTAAATCCAATAGAGAATATGTATTCTACATTTCCATTCAACAGGATATGCCATTAATTGGGTGAGTGCCAATGCTATCTATAGATTTGGAAGTCAGAAAAACAAAATAATTGAGATATGTCTTTTATGAGGTAGTAAACAAGAAAATAGGTTTTAAAAATCTTTAGTGATTTCTCATATTATTTTCTATTGCAAGGTAATAACTACACATACAGAAAGAAATCCATGTAAATAAATTTTCTTGAACAATGAATGGAATTACAGGAGCCATCAGAGTTAAGAAAATGCTCCTAGTTTGAAATGTACATCATTATATTTCAACCTAATCTGATTACTATTTATTTTTCTTCAACAAAGTAAAATCCTCTGAGTAGTCTCCGTAAACTTTCTTTTCGATATGCTGGTCAGCACAAGTCCCATTTTTTATATTTGGTGTCCAGATAAAATAATGATTTCTTTTTAGTTTGTGCTATGACCTTAGATCTAGGTTGTCATAGATTAAGTGGTGAATTTAGAAAGTCTAAACGTTGGGATTGAAAAGGACTTTCACTTCCTCTAGAGCTTGGTGAAGCACATAGACCCTGAAATCCCTGAAATCAGAGAGCTCAGAATTCCATGTTTTGTCACTTGGGTTACTGTGGACAAATTACTTACACTGTCTGCCTTCAGTTTCATCTCTGTAAATTGGCAATTATAATATTACTTACCTCTTATGGTTGCAAAGGTACGGTATGTAGACTAGTGCTTCACACATAGTAATGACTCAAAAATATTGCTTTTATCTTTATTAGTATCATCTAGTACAGAAGCATCAAATTATTGTTGAAGATATTAAAGCTAAGCAAAAAAAGGGTAATTTATGCCAGGTCACAGAATTTATTAGTGGCACAACTAAGACTAGAAACTAAACAACCTATTACCCAGAATTTTAAAAAATAGAGAAAATAAATGACAGAGATGGGAAAGATATATAAACTTTGAGTTGGTGGTGGCAGTGGTGGTTTAGAAGCATGATTCGATGTCATAATTTGAAAAGACTTTGGATTTACAGATAGTATCCTTGACCTGGATGCATGAAGTAATACTAATTCTTCAATATGTAAATAAATAACCCTTTCATTTAAAGCTGGGACTTGTAGATTGCAGAGATGTTTTGGGTGAAGAGAATTAAAAATAAAATCTTTCAAGAACATTGGTGTTTTTTAATTTTTTTTTCTTTTTGCCAAGATAAAATTAAGCAACACTGATCTCTTCTTTGTGTTGTTCAAAATCATCTAAAAATGTTTCTGAAAACCTCCGAGAAAATTATGAGTTTGGAAATTTTATTTTCAAAATTAAAAACATTTAATACTGCACTGTTCTTTTTGCCAAGATAAAATTAAGCAACACTGATCTCTTCTTTGTGTTGTTCAAAATCATCTAAAAATGTTTCTGAAAACCTCTGAGAAAATTATGAGTTTGGAAATTTTATTTTCAAAATTAAAAACATTTAATACTGCACTGTTTAAATTCATATCAGTAATGTTTATTTTTTAATAAAAGTGTTATGATAACTGACCCATATGACTTAAAAATATGTAACAGCCAAGTAAATAAAATTGTTACTAAAAAGACAACTACGACCTTATTCCTTCATACTCTAGTCACATGTATGTTGAGTACACAATAATTAAAATATGTAATAGTTCCAAATAGAGCAGACATTCCAAGGTTCCCAGTGGAGAGAAGCCTACCCTTTCCTTAGTTCCTGCTTTAAAGCAACTACAACTTTATGTAACATAAAAATCCCAGAACATTTGATAGGAATTTTCTAAAACAAAGAAATACACATGCACACATGCACATACACATATGTATATGTGTGTGTATGAGTGTATATCTGTGTGCGTGTATATATATGTGTTTTTATGTATATCTATACACATACACATGTGTATGTACATATATATACATATGTAGGAGAACAGATCCCCAGATGGCCTTGGTTGACCCAGCTCATCCCCCTCATGCTTGCAGTCCTTGGGATATACCCAGAATGCCGCATCCTGAGATAAAGAGGAAGTGTCTGGAACAACCTGTGCTATGTCTTCATCCCTCCTAGAACAGGATGTTCTGCAACACTTGAGCTCAGTGATTCAAGAAGAACCAAGGTATGTAAACTCAGTGTAGTGTTTCCAGGGGATCTTAGCTGTGGTGCCATGTGAAGCATGTGTAGATGAGACTTCATCAGCCGTGGGAACACAGGGAACTGGCTGGACATGAATCCCAGGGGCCATTGGCTGAATGTTTGTGTCCCTCCACCCAAAATTCATGTGTTGATACCTCATCCCCAATGCAATAGTATTAAGAGGAATGGACTTTGAAACCTGATTTGACTAGAATTTTTTAAAACAGAGAAATACACATGCACACATGGATGGAATGAATACCCTTATAAAAGAGGCCAGAGGGAGCTTCTTTACCCTTTCTGCCATGTGAGGACACAGCTAGAAGTCACCATCTTTGAAGCAGAGAACAAGCTCTCACCAGACACCGAATCTTCTGGTGGGTGCCTTGATCTTAGACTTACAAGTTTCCAGAATGGTGAGCAATATAAATTTCTATTGTTTATAAATTACCCAGGCTAAGGTATTTTGTTATAGCAGACTGAATAGACTGACACTAGGCTTCTGTTTATTGTTGTTGCCTATCTGTGAGTAATAAATCTGCTGTGTCTGACTTATTGTGTGAAGATTCTGTCTCACTGGACTCATGCAAGTTGCAGAGATACTGAGACTCCTTTGGTACCACACTGCAGTCCTCATGGTGTTAGTACTGCTGGGTCTACTCTAAACCACTGCCAGAATTAAGAACCTCTCTTAAGAAAGACAAAGGTAGTGAACAATTCTTTTATTTTAATTTTAGATTTATTTCTACAAAGGTTTGCATATTTTTGATAATGCTTAAAATAGACAAAACTTTCAATTTCCTATGTCGACAGACAGAAACAGACATCTGGACAATCCAAAGTGTGTTTACATGTTTTTCTAGTGGGCTTATTTATTTATTAGATTATGTTAATTGGAATCACCATTGCCTGGTTACATATTATCTGGGAAGCAGGAAATAGCTGTAAGATATCTGAAATAAGTCATGAATTAAAACTTCACCCCTTTTGACTCTGCACATGGCAGATCCAAAGTCAGCAATATTTATTTACTTTCTGCTGTCTGTAGAGTTTCCTTTGTAGCCAAAAAACTCTAGGAGTTTCCAGTATTTGGAAGAGAAGTAATTTCTTTATTCACTTTACACACTTTTATTGAAATAGTTCAGCCATTGGCTTGAGGAATGCATACATAAATAAGGTACTTTCTTTAAGAAGATTCTATGCCGTTTTAGAAGATGAACATACAAAGAAATAAATTATAATAAGCAAGAGCTATGAAAGGACATTCAACAGGTTTGTTCATAGTTCAGATACTGGAGTGGCTCATGAGAAATAGTCGAAAACATGCCATACAAAGTAAATTTTGAACCAAATCTTAAAAAATAAATAAGTTACTCCCAAGATCAGAAGGAGGAAATAGTATATGCAAATAGTTACAGGGATCAAAGTGCATGTCTTCCGTCAGCAAAGTTTCAGAGTGTGAAAAGACCGAAGAATAGGTAAGTAATAGGGAAACTCAGCTGGAGAGAGAGACTGGGTCAGATTGTGCGGAACTGTGTATGTCTCACTAAATTATCTGGTAGCATAGGAAAAAGTATTTAACAAATCCTAACCAGTATCTGATTTCCGCAGTAAGATTTTTTTCTTCCTGTGGTTAGTAAAATTCTTAATTACAGTCAGCTCAGCTTTAAATGCTCAGTTCCTATTGATCTTCCATTTGGTACAGCAATTTTAAGGGGATATTTAGCAATGTGATCACTGTTCATTTTGGATGTCAGAGGAAGGAGGAGAATGAAATGAGGAGTATAAATGAGTGGTGAAAATAAAGTTAGCAAGATAGATGGGTAATTGTACCATCATCTCCACATGGAGTTTTGCTCGGCCCGGAGAGCTCCTCCGCATATGCCGTGGGTTACCTTTCTAAGGAAAGTGTTCTACCCCATGTTTCTCTCCAACTTCATGAGGCAAGAGCAACTACAACCTTATCATTGATCTATAAGCAGATGGCTTGACACCAATCCGTTTGCCAAGAGTTAACAGGTAAACCAGCAGCCAAACATCAGTAGAATTTGAGGTCATTGGGAAGTAGAGTCAGACACATTCCTTCCTGTTAGGGGCATAAAGCCACAGTCTAGTGGAAAGCCAAATGTGAATAAAACCTTCTTTCTGGGAAAGTAGAATTCCTAGTTCCAAGTAGCTTGTCACTGAGCTCAATCAGAATGAGATTCCAAGGTCATTTTCCATCTGCTTGTTACATCACACACAGTGCATTCCCTGATGCTCAGTGCTTATTAAATACAAGCAATTTCATCTGGGGAATTATCCTGTCCATATATGAAACAAAAGAGAGCGATTATTGATGGAGTGATTATCTGCACCCCATTCTTTTTGAGGTTCATATATAGGGTCAGATAGGTTTGTATCTAACTAATAGAGATTCTTTTGAATCTCTCTATTTTAGAGCAATAAGTGACCTGTTGGAGCTTCTACCTTCAGAGAGGAAGAGCAAGTCTGCTCCTAACTTGACCTCTTGACTTCTGATAAATCCATAGGTCCCGTTATGCCCTAATGACTAAAGCTACAAGGGACATTAAAGAACATTCCATGGGCTACCATATGGGTCATCTGGGTTAATGATGGGTTAAGGATGGAACTTTTTTATATCTACGTACAATATACAAAACGTAAAATTACGTTGACTATTGAATATATGTTTTTCTGTTGATATTACATTTTGAATAAACTTTGTTGAAGTAACATTTACAAATAATAAAAAGAGACACATTTTAATATAAGTTGGTGAGTTAACACATATTTTCAATCATTAAAATCTAACTTTTAAGTATATTCTAAATCATGTAAATTCAAAGAAAAATTTGACCTAAATATTTTAGATATATATTTAAATATGTAATTTTTTTTTCTTTCTTCCTTTTTGTCTTTTTTTCGTGTCCGGCAATGGATCGCAACCCTCAGTGTCGCGCCCGCATCTCACTCAGCCAGTGAGCGGGAACCGGTCTGTATGTGGGATCCGAACCCTTGGCGGGAGCGCCGCCGCGCTCCCAAGCGGTGCACTGTAGCAGTGTGCCACCGGGCCGGCCCTAAATATGTAATTTTTTACCAGTGTAAATACAAATCAGATATCATGTATAATATTGGAAAATCAGAGGTGAAAATATTTTTTTTTTATTTTGTATAATGTTACTTGATCTAGTTTTTTATCAGGAATAATGTTCATTAATTTTTGAACTTCAAAAACATGAACTAATATAGATAAACACTTAATACTAAAGGCATATTAAGTAAAATAAGTGTATTTTAAGAATAGAAATAAAAACAACAGAAAATAAGGACACTATGAAATATGTATTACTATTTAATAATGACAATCCCAATTGGATATGATTATCAAGTAGGAAGCTTTTTACACTGCTCAGACCACACTCTAAGCCAATAAAAAAATAAACAAAAATGTCTGGGTATGGGGCCTGCTCATAGGTACTTTTGAAAAGTTCTCCAAATGGATTTTTTCTATATTAATTTTTTTAAAAATGTAATTGGGGCAAAATACAATGGTTCATCTTAACCATTTTTAAGTGTACAGTGCATTAGTGTCAAGAACACTGATGTTATTGTACAAACAATCTCCAGAACTCTTTACAACTTGAAAAACTGAAACTCTGTACCCATTAAATAATTCTCCATTGCTCCATCCTTCCAGCTGGCAACCATCATTGTACATTCTGTTACTATGAATTTGACCACTGCCTAGATACCACATATATGTGGAATTATTAATTAACTGTCTTTTTGTGTCTTATTTGACTCAGCATAATGTCATGAAAGTTCATCCATTTTGTAATGTATTAGAATTTACTTCATTTTTAAAGCTGAATAATATCCCATTGTATGTACACACCATATTTTGTTTATACATTTATCTGTCAATGGACACTTAGGTTGCTTCCACATTTTGGCTATTGTGAATAATGATGTTATAAACATGAGAGTACAAATATCTCTTTGAGACCCTCCTTCAATTATATAGGGTATAGAACAGAAGTGGAATTGCCGGATTATATGGTAATTTTGTTTAATTGTTTGAGGAACCATTATACTGTTTTCCACAGTGGCTGCGCCATTTACGTTCCCACAATCAGTGCACCAGAATTCCAATTTCTCCACATCCTTGCCAACACTAACTTTGTGTTTTGTATTCTTTTTTTTTTTGTAATAAAGTCAATGCTAATGGATATGAAGTGATACCACATTGAGATTTTGATTTGCATTTCCCTAATGATTAGGGATCTTGAGCATCTTTTCATGTACTTACTGGCTAATTTGCATCTTCTTTGGAGAAACATCTATTCAAATTCTTTGCCAGTTTTTTAATTGGGGTGTCTTGTTTGTTTATTTGGGGGTTTTAGGAGTTCTCTATTTACTATAGGTATTGATCTTATAACAGATATAGGCTTTGCAAATAATTCTCCCATTCGGTGGGTTGCCTTTTTATTCTGTTGAAAGTGTCTTTTGATACACAATTTTTTTTAAAGTTTCATGAAGTCTAATTTGTCTATTTTGGTTTGTTTTCACCTGTGCTTTTGGTGTCATATCCAAAACATTTTCAAATTCAGTGTCATGAACCTTTTGCCCTATGTTTTCTTCTAAGAGTTTTAGCTCTTACATCTAGGCTGTTGATCCATTTTGAGTTAATTTTTATATGTGGTGTTAGATAACAGTCCAACTTCATTCTTTCACGTATGGATATCCAGTTCTCCCAGCACCATTTCTTGAAAAGACTGTCCTTTCTGAATTCAACGTTTATGGCACCCTTTTCAAAAATCATTTGACCATATATATAAGGGTTTATTTCTGGGCTTTCTTTCCTATTCTGTTGGCTTTTATGCCTGTATTTATGACTGTGCCACACTGTCTTGATTACTGTAGCTTTTTAGTAAGTATTTGGGTAAGGAAGTATGATCCTCCAACTTTGAATTTTTTTTCAAGATTATTTTGGTATTTAAGGTCTCTTGAAATTACATATGAATTTTAGAATGGATATTTTTATTTTTGTAACAGTACTCCATTGGGATTTTTATAGGACTTAAGTGAAAACGTAGAATACTTAGGTAGTACTGATACCTGGAGGAACACTTTCTTATTCTAGGAGGTTAACATTACCCTGATACCAAAGCCAGACAAAGACACTCCAAGAGAAGAAAACTACACACCAATGTTCTTTATAAATATTTATTCAAAAATCCCTGACAAAACAATAGCCAACTGAATTTGGCAGCATTTTAAAAGGATTATGCACCATGACCAAGTGGGATTCATCCCTGGAATGCAAGGATGGTTCAACGTATGAAAACCAATCTATATAGTACACCACATTAGCAGAATGAAGAAAACACTCAGGCACGTGCATGCATACACCCACTCATACAATCATCTCAATTGATGCAGAAAAAGCATTTGATAACCCTTTGTCAACACCCATTTAACAAAAAAGACTTTCATACGAAAAACATTCAACAAACTAAAAATAGAAGGAAATAACCTCAAGATAATAAAAGCCATATATAAAAAAACCCATAGCTAATGTCATATCCAATGGTGAAAGACTGAAAGCTTTTCCTCTAAGATTAGAAACAAGACAAATATGCCTGCATTTGCCAATTTTATTTAACATAACATTGGAAGTTATAGCCAGAGATATTAGGTAGGTAAGTAAGTAAGTAAGTAAGTAAGTAAGTAAGTAAGTAAG
>NW_007731370.1:26694-27722 GCF_000696425.1 Galeopterus variegatus | reverse complement strand
AAGAAAGAAAGAAAGAAAGAAAGAAAGAAAGAAAGAAAGAAAAGAAAGAAAGAAAAGAAAGTAGGAAAGAAAGAAGTTAAATTATTTCTGGTTACAGATATATGATCTTATGTGTAGAAAACCCTAAAGCTTACACTTACAAACCCCTGCACTGTTAGAACTAGCAAAAAAATTCAGCAAAATAGCATGATACAAAATTAATATGCAAAAATTAGTAGGTTTCTCTACACTAACAATGAATAATCCAAGAAGGAAAGCAATTCCATTTAGAATAGCATCACACACAAAAAAAAACCTTAGGAATTAACTTCACCAAGGAGTTAATCCAACATGCATTGCTGAAAGAAATTGAAGAAGGTACAAATAAATGGAAAGACATCCACATCCAAGTGCATTTTAAGGTACATCCTAAGTTATTATCACTTCTACACTGGATGAGTACTGTTAATTTCATCATATTCTTCTTGTCCAGAATTATAAATAATCTGTACTTGTTATATCATGTAAGATGTTGTAAATTATTTGATGGCAAGAATTACATTATCTACATCTTTGTTTTCATTTTAATTTTATTACAGACCTGTAATGGGAACTGAATTTGTGTTTGTTCAAGCTATATTGATCACATAGCATTTAAAAATAAAATCACTACAGGGTTTTAGCTAGCAGAAATGAGAAGAGAAATAGAAAAGCCATTTCTTTCATTGGTTGGCTATACATAAATCCTTTCAGAAAGAATTTTTATGCCACCTGGTGAAATAAATCTCACTGAAGATTACATCAGCATAATGAGAAAATTTTGATGATAATATTTTTATTCTTTTTAGGATAGGAAGCTGCAGAGTTTGAGAAGGCATGGTTCACAATACTACCCTCACTTCTGACCAATTATGAGTTTAGAGAGTTCCCAAAACTTCAGGTTCAATAATTTGCAAAAAGGACTCACAGATTTCACTGAAAGCTACTATACTCACAGTTACAGTTTATTAAAGGAAAGGGATACATTAAAAACAGCCCAGAGAAGGGAT
>NW_007731370.1:22823-25933 GCF_000696425.1 Galeopterus variegatus | reverse complement strand
CTGGACATTATTACATTCCTGTTATCAATATGTAACAAGATGCATGGAGGATTTCCAACCAGGGAAGTTCACTGGAGTCTTAGTGTCCAGCATCTTGACTAGGGCTCAATCACGTAAACCTGGTTGGCTGGCCACATGGGGGACTTAAGTCTCCAACCCCTGTTGAAGTTAAGCTGATACCATGTGACCTATAGCCCCCATTGTAAATTTCATTGTTATTTTCTGGCTGTATCAAGGACTCCAGATAAATGAAGACAGTCAGGTTTTAGAGATTACCTCCCAGGAGTCAAGGGCAAAGACCAGAACTCTCTTTAGGTTGATTAGCCAAAGTCATACTGGCAATATGGCTGTGAACCTCAAATAAAGAGGAATAGAGGGAATCTTCAAATTGGGTGTGAACAGGATCTAGCTATTTTTTTTTTAACAGTCTTCTAAAAGGAAAATACTACAAACTGTTTCTGACATCCATTCCAATACTTACAGCACTCAACTGGTATTCTCAACTTTCAAATACTGCAGCTACCTGTAAAGCATATTCTTCTTACTTAAACGTTAGTTGGAACCGTAAAAACTCTTTTAAAATTTTTTCTCTATAATGCTCACTGGTGTTACTATTTATCCCTTAAACTCCTTCAAATCAATTTAAAAATTCCCAGCCTTTTAAACTTTTTATATTCAAGGTAAATAATTTATGACAAACTTGTAGCTTGAAAAATCTATTGTTTCATTGTTTTCAAAGCAAATATTCTCTGTACTGGAAAAAAAAAAAACAGAGGCTTTCATCTCTAAGAGTAAAAAAGAAAAAAAAATCACTACATATCTTTTATCTAATCATTGGCATCGTAATTTAAATTGTTAATTCCCTAGAGGAATTTTAAGTAACATGGGAGGTAATATATAATAAGTAATATGGCTAAAATTTAGATCATATAGGAGCATTTTCTTTTATGCTTTTCTAAGGAACTAAATTCAAACTTAAACTCAATTTTCATAACAAATGACTTTTTATTCTATGTTACTCTTGGGGAACCTTTATAACTCTCACTTTGCAGCCAATTGCTCTGTCCTAATATTATTTTTGGCCACTTGAACAGCTGAAAGTATTTATTATTGTGCAGCCCCATGTGTATTGTACTACTCACCATTAGAAGAAACATTACAGTGTTCTTGTGCAATTACAGGCTAACTGTACACTGAGGTGGGAGTATATGGATTCACATTCCCATCCTAGGTATTCTGTGAATCTGTGAGCTGTACCCTAGAGTAATTACTCAATCAAAGTGGCAGTTTACCACCACATAGAAACACTGATATCATTATGTCTTAAATTTACAAACTTGTCTGGACACGTAGTTAAAGCTCATTTTTCTGACTATGGTCATTCTTTTATCAGCACCGCACTCTACCGAGTGAGCCACGGGCCGGCCCAATGGTCATTCTTTTAGCAAGAGCTAAGGTTTAAATTTAGTCTACAGAGAAACTGTGGGAGGTTTTAGATGAAGAAGTCATATGCATAGAATCAGTGAGAATGTTCTCAGTCAGTCTTTAGGTAAGGTTTCTACAATGCACGCTGATCAAGCACATTTTGAAGCAATTCAGACAGTCAGGTACAAGGAATCATGTTCGTTATCTCAACATTTATAAGGACTGATTCTGTTATTAATTTGGTGTTCTGAAGGAGAGGATAGAAGACTGGCAAAGAGTCTTACTTCTTGTTCATGCTGGAGGATGTTTCAGTTGTATCTGGGAGTAATTTGGTATGTAATGGTTTGGAGTGTGAACTACAGCTAGATGGTTTGGACTTGAGACCAATTTGTCATTATTAACTCGATGATATTGGTACACATTTTAGTCTGTTCAGGCTGCTATTACAGAATACCATAAACTAAGTAGCTTATAAACAATAAACATTTATTTCTTAACAGTTCTGGAGACAGGGACATTTGAGATTAAGGCAGATTCAGCATCTGGTAAGGCCTATCTTCTCAATGTAGTTTCACATGGGAAAAGAGGCTAGCTAGATTTCTGCAGTCTCTTTTGTAAGGGCACAAATTCCTCTCATGTTATAATTACCCCGCAAAGGCCTAGCCTCCTAATATCATCACATTGGGAATTAGGCTCGACGCATGAATTTGGGGGTGGGGAGACACAAACATTCAGAACATAGCAACATATTACTGAATAGATCTGAGTTTCAGTTCTCTCACCTATAAAATTTGAATAATTATAATAACCTACCTTATAGAGTTGTAAAACTTAAGTCAGTTTAAAACATGCAATACTATTGTAACAATGCCTAAAAGAGAGCAACATGGAAAATGTTCAATAATTGTTAGCTGTTGCTGTTGTTGCTAGTGGGACTCGTCTCTATATCATTTTGATATAGTTAGTGCTATTTAAATAACATAGAGATGATGGAACTGAAAGATATAGCCAAATTTATTCATTAATAGGCTTGATGAGTGTATTCCTAAAATCCACCATATCTGGTTTATTACCCATTCCCACACCATTATTATGGCACCAAATTACAAATAGTTTTATCAAAGTCTACCAACCCAACATTTAAAGTTAATAAAAAAAAAAAAAACTAAAAAAGAAAAAGAAGAAACAGTGATTACTGGCTCTTTCGATTATTTATATGGTCCAGGGTCAAATTATTTAATCTTTCCAAGTCTTATTTACTAAATTCATTTTTTTTTTTCTTTTTTGTCCTTTTTGAGACCGGCCACATCGTGCTCAGCCAGTGAGCACACCGGCCATCCCTATATAGGATCCGAACCCGCGACGGGAGCGCTGCTGCGTTCCCAGCGCCGCACTCTCCTGAGTGCGCCACAGGCTCGGCCCTACTAAATTCATTTTTAATAATGATTCCTTACCTGTAAATTCAGATATTTGTTATCTGATGTTATTGTTAGGATTGACATACATCATGTTCACAATAACTCTGTCAGGTACTACTTTTATTCACAATTTTCAAATGAGAAAATTTAGGCCTAGTGAAGTTAGATGATTTTTCCAAGGTTATACAAATGGAAATGGTGGAGTCAATCTGAGGGTCTCTTTCCTAGTGTAGCAGGAATATTTACACAGCTATAATTTAAGATTTT